>NC_092824.1:81277506-81412506 GCF_023375885.2 Dermacentor andersoni | reverse complement strand
GTGCGTGTGCGTGCGTGCGTGTGCGTGTGTGTGTGTGTGTGTGTGTGTGTGTGTGTGCGTGTGTGTGTGTGTGTGTGTGTGTGTGTGTGTGTGTGTTTCTCTTCTTTATTGCGCTGGGCGTATTAACGAGCTTGGACCAACAACTGCCGTCTACAGACTACCCGTAACAATGTCCCGGCTTAGCAACGTTGAACCTATGCAGCGTACAGCAAACGAGGCGAAACATTATGACATGAAAGCGAAGGTATGCCTTGGCTTTTTTCCGTTAGTTGTTTGTTGTATATAGAGGTGGTGATGGTGGTGGTGAATTGCAGCAACAGACGGGTTTAGCCTGGCGATCAAGGCCGGCAATTGCTCCGCCCGAGCGTCTCTTACAATACCGCTGAAGGGTTACACCGTATGTCCATCAAACGAGTCTCTTTTAAGAACGTTGTAAATAGGTTTAACGCATCCTACCATCTCTCCCAAGCATGCACCTACTTGGGCTCAATCGTGACATGCCAAACAAAAAATGAAGTATAAGGCTATCGTAACTTTTAGTACTTAGTGTGGGCTACAGCGGCAGAACAGGTGGCCCTGTGCGGAACTGGTATTCATTGCAGTAGTCAGTGGAACGTTCAAAAGTTCCAAATGAATACAAGTGTGGAGTCTATGCTGAAAGGAAGTCCACAGCCGCCTTTACAAGAATGCGACAGTAACGTGTCGCATTTTTTTACCGCAGCAGGGGGATTACTTGCGACCGCCTTTACCTTTGACGCCTTCGTCTTCATCTGAAATGAAGGTTAAATCTGTTTCCAACGATTCGCGTTCCGCCAGTGAGGGAAGGAGAGCACACGGCGGCAGACCGTCTCACTCCCTCAATGCGACACGCCAGCGTTTAACGTGCACAGCGCGAGACGACTGACGTCATCTTGAATGTATACCCTCTCCAGTCGCATCAACGCGATTCGCCTCCCTAGCGCATTACTGCCGCATACGCAGCCCCTATGCACTGGAAATGCGATACGACGCGCCGCTTGTCGCATTCATTGAAACGCCGCTCACGTAGAGTTAAAAACAAGCCTACTCGAGAGCACGTCATTGTATTGCGCCTCTTCACAACCGACACCCAGACGGGGGTTGTTTGTCTCTGGACTACAGAAGTGACACTGACCGTCTCTATGGCGACGCATTGCTAATTGACACGCGAAGTAAGAGAACGTAGGAAAAGCCTTCGGATAAGTGACAGTGAAGCAAATGGGGCTTTGTTCGAATAACGAGTGGTCAAACCGTATGGCAAGCCGTAAAGAAAAATAAAAGGAATGACGGTGGAATTCTTAGATCTGAAACGGAGAAAGGCGAAAATTAACGCTCAAGCTGCGCGTGAAAGGAACGTGCAGGGAAGGAAAAGCAGGTAGTACAAGGAGCGTGCGGTTGGCATAATTTCGTCAGCCGAACGATGGAAAAGCCTGATAAATCTGCACAGCATTGAGAAGGCGACTCGGATAACGCTTTCCGACAGTTTCCCCACCCATTCAAATGTGTACGAGAGCTGACACAAGTATCGTTGGGACAGATTCACGAAGCGGTCCGCAAAGCGTTTCGTAACTCTACCAGGCAAGTGCGACAGCGAACGTCGGCGAAGGCCCTGGCATATAAAAGCTGTTCGCATGATTGAAGAGCTTGCTAAATTCGATTCAAATTTTAACGCAAGGGCGGTTTCAGACCAAGGCTGAAGCACTTCTACATTTCAGGAACTGACGAAAAAGATATCGAGCTCACTTAAAAATAAAACAAGGGGGGGGGGGGGGGTGAGTAGAGAGACACAAGAGTGCTTGCACGTAACATTGCGGTTTATTAGCCGCCGGTGGACAGGGTGGCAAGCCGTGGCCTGAGCGACCCAGACGCATGTGGGTCAGGGGTCAAGGACGTCCGAAAATGTCGCCAGCTGCCGCGCGGGGCCTCCTGGCGCCGCACCTTTCTGTGTGTACGCGAAGGCCGCATTGATTGGCGGCTACCCTCGCCATGCACACCGCCCCCACCCCTCCTCATCCCCTTCAACCCTTTCCACCCTTACACTTCGCCAGCGGCGGGAACACACCGGTGCACTGGACCAATCGATGTCTGTGGGGAAGGGGGGGGGGGGCTCGGGGCAACCGCGGCCTGGCTGGTTCGCTGGTTTCGTGAGCGCCGTCTCCGAAAACCGCGCTCAGTAGACGGGCAGGACAGTTCCCCGTTCCACTCCAAGCCCATGTGTGCAAACAGACCGAGAGTGCGTGCTTGGTTCCAAAAAGAAAATATCATAGAAGAACTCGTCTACAATGGCTATTCGAGTATGCGAATAGTGCAGCAACGCGTCACGTATGAGGCATGCACTGCAACCGCGCTCCCTCTCTTGCGCTTCTCTCTGGACGCGTTGAGCATACCCAGCGGCACACGCACACAGCCGCACACATCCACGTGAGAGGTCCCCGCATTATGAGGCAGCACTACCTCCGGCATAGGCCCACGTTTCTGACGGTATGGCTATGCAGCCGGCAAGTAAAGCTCGTCTGACAATGCGAATGATGGTGTTCGCATTAAAACGCTACCGTAGTTATTGGTTAGACGTTGAGTAGATCGTTTGATGTGGGTGTCAGGTTAACTGATTTCAATATCTCGATGCATGAACTTGTGCATATCAAGGGGGCAGGATGTTGAGCAGCAGCGCTTCGACGTTCTCTTTGTGAAGAATATACCGCATGTTTGCAGCGAATGCCGGAAACTGCGGCTTCTCGAGTCTTATTTAAGATATTTCACTGTAGCAATCGTTACAGACACTTCTCGCGATTAGAGAACGAACAATACCTGAGACTAACAGTTTTTTAAAAAAGAAATCATCGAATAAGTTGTTCTAAATATTCCCGATAAGACGCATACTTGCCTCACTTTCACCCCACTGTGTATATCGCTGATATTCGGAACGTGCTCCCTGTACTGTACTTAAAGGTCAAAATCAAGTATACAGGGTTATCTTTAGGTGCGCTAAACTTTCAAGAATTGTCATTGGCAAATACCACAATTCTAAACCTTGATTCGGATTACTCCATGAGGCGGCATTACTTCTACGAAAAATCAAAATGCTTAATTGAATAGTTACATAATGACGCTAATTAATTTCTGAACTATTTACTTTACGGCTCATATTTCAATCTACAAATTGTAGCTAGTGAGTATTCACGCATGTCGGCTTGGAACGAGTTCTCAGGGCGACGCCTGTTTCGACATAATTTTCATAGTGTCCGGCGAACTGCGCTGGCGTTCCAATCACTTTTGTGCTTCAATGCATGACACTGCGTTTTCGTAAGAAAAAAAAAGTAAGTGGGACAACAGTGCACTTTACAGCAAATCTTGCGGCGCATATATCGAAATCGGTGCCATTCTCAGAATTCGTTCTATCTCGATATGCCTTGCATACCCACTGGCTGCAGTTCGCAGATCGAAATATACGCTGTCATGTGATTAGATTTAAAATGGTAATTAGCGCAATTCCGTTAATTATTTCATTAAGCATTTTGATTTCTCATAAACGTACTGCTCGCATCATGGAGTAATTCCGATCAAAGGTTAGGATTTGGCTATCTGCCACAGGCAACTTAAAGATAAATAAATTGGCGCAGCTAAAAGAATATCGTCCTTTACACCACTGACTCGTCGGACATGACCACATCATCGGACATGGCTATGCTGTTTGTTCAGGTGTCTCCAAAAATAGAGCTACAGGTGCAATGGGCTTATTTTTACGTGCTCGTTTTAGCTGTCCTTTATGAGTTCATTTGATTTATGAATTTATTGGTTTTGAAGACTATGAAGCATGGACATGGTAGGCGCTTTATTTTTTTTTTTTTGCTGTGTTTAAGTAGTAGATGATGCACAGTAACTTCAGTTTGTGTATAGTATACGGTGTGCCAGCTACCATTAGCCAATCTGTTTAACGAAAACAAAGATGAGTGGGGGATTAAAAAGAGCTGGTACAAGGTGCAATTTTAAGATATATGGTGTTCGGTCACGAGACCTCTGACCTCCGAACACTGTAAGTGTTTTACTAATAACATGCGCCGTGTTGCTTTAATCTGTTTTATTTTATTGAACAGCTCGACTAATCTCAATACACATCCTGATACATAGCTTGCCGTTTATACACACTCAAACAGAGTTCAAGCGGTTATAAAGTGGACTAGAAAAGAAACGTGACTTAAAACAAACGGTTATTGATGCCCTTCGATATAAATAAGTGCGGTTACATCATACCTCTAAGCACGCTTCAAGAAAAAGCACAGATGCTTTAAGGAGGCTGTGTCAACGTCGGCGAATTGTTTCTCTCAAGTATAGGAGAATATATAAAGAAACAAATAATAACGAATACTGCAGCCCCTTTCTCCCCTTCCAACTTCATTTGAAGCCAGATGAACCAATGCGCTCAATTACCCTGTGCCACCTGACGTCATGTAATGCATGCAGGTATCTCGGTTTGCTCATGGAACTTCGTGCGGATTTGCCCTCGGGTAAGATACGGCGTTTGCTGCAGGGAGTAACAGTCGCGGCCTCGAAATCTCTTAACGAGCTGCTAATGACTGTACGAACACCCTGCAGGTCTGACGCACTGTTACACCAACTTGGAGAAAGCAATTACTTGAGCCGTTATTACAGCATTTGTCCTTGAGTATGGGTGGCAGGAGAATTCCTTGATGACCTTGAAGTAGGGAGGACTCGGGGTAGTTTGTGCTATTAGATGTGAAGCGTATCAAAGTGTTGAAACCATTCTGGTCTTTTAAACAACAACCAAAAAAGCACGTCCAAAGTCGCTGCTCCTTTTTACTACCTTATGATGCGTAGCCTCATTTCAGTTTCAAAAGGACGCTCACTCATTCATTGATAAGGTCGCAACCAACAAGGCAATTTGGAGAAGATCGGAAAAGTATCACGCGGCATAAATGGTGGACATTTCGCAACATTTCAGTGTTCGAATATTTAGCGCACATAAACAACAGCGAGTACAGAATTCGTTGTTGATTTCTTTTTCCTGGACAGAAAACGACTTATTGCTTGACATGAAAAGCGTGATCATATTCTTCTGGTAAAGCTAAAAAAATTCAGAGCCCTTCCACTATGTGAAGATGGAAGACCAGCGAAACTATATTGCTCAATAGCTATACATATATTGAGTTCTATATGGCGGTTATGGTATATTGGTTGAATAAAGACACAAACACCTAACTTACTAGTTTGTTTCGTCTTCTTTATAGTGTTTTATTATGTATTTTTCAAACAAAGCTTATAAAAAAATATTTATACCTATACACTGACGTTTCGACACGCATCGTCATAGAAAAGCGTTTGGGCAACCGCGTTCATCGCTCCGGCGCATTGTTTTTGTCAACAGCATACCTTCGTTGTTTGTTTCGTCTTTTTTTTCATTTGTTTTATTTCTTATTTTTCTGGTTCTTTATTCATTTACGTCTTTATTATTTTACTTTTTATTTCACTTTATGCATATACACTGACGTTTCGACACGTCCATCCCACGAGTGACAAGGGTAGTTCAAGGGCGCGTTACAGGTCGCAGAGCCCACAAGCGTATGTGCCATTGAACTTGGACCCTTTCTGCACTATCACCAGGATCGGCCCACGTGATGATTTGTTTTCGTCAGCATCTCGGTGGGGGGGGGGGGTTATTAAATAAGTCAACGTTTTAGATTTCCTCGAGTTCATTAGTTAGGGGTGACAGACTTCGGCAAGCTGCAACAGGTCTTTGCTGAGAAACCTACATGGTTGATGTTTTCCTAATCAATTTAATTTCTAGTTTCTTCGTGTACATGTTCTCTAGTGATTAAATTTTATGTTTAATCTATCACGTAATTGATATAGTTGTCAGCAATATCGGCGGTCAAGTTTAGGCTACTTGCTTATTTAGATAAGATGCGTTTGCATCAGCGTCCTGTAAAGCGTGCTCTGCCGTCGGCACAGTAACTGTGGGGCAAAGTCAAAACAGTAAGGCCAGGGGTACTGAGACGGAACGTGGTTCGACTTTGACGGAGAAGAGACTCACTAACCGAGCAGGAAAAACAGCATGTGTGAGGAGGCGAGAGTTGTAGGCACCAGTAAGGAACAAGATAAATAAAGCAAAAAGAAAAAAATTGGTGGAGCTGGGGACATTAAAAAACTTGTGTGTGCAGATCAGATCAGGCAAGCGCAAGAACATTCGTACCCCAAGAAGAAACAAAGCGAGAAAGGAAGAAAGAACAATAGACAACCATATATAAAGATAAGCTTAAAGAAACAGCCGTCAATAAGAAAACAGAGAGAGGTACACGTTCTTAAGGTCGAGCATATCGCGTTTGCTTACGAATTCTGAAAATTCTTGACATGGAAGGCGTCTTCATGTGTGGACCAATGATGATGCAGAAATCAAACAAAGAGTGCGAATAAATAATTTTTTGTTCTGAGGTGTAAGCAGTCGGGAAGCCGAATCGTTGTTTCAGTTAGGTCACTGCTGTTTGGTTTTACATTATCTGAAGTTCAAAGTGAACATGTTCCTCACGTTTTTATCTCTGTGCTTCATTAATTATCTGAATCAATTCCAGGATCTGCGATGGATATAGTTTTTTTACCACTGTGTTATAAGAAAATCGTTTGCTGAGGTCACTCTCTTTATTAATAAACCAATGGAATTTCAGAAGAGGTGGCTCTTTTGCAACCGAAGAGTTACGAGGTTGAACAGTAACCAGCTAAGCTGTGGTTGCGCAGTTTTCTTGTTTTATCTTTATTTTTGCCAGGCTACGCACCTTTCATCTTATCACTGTGACGAAACTACACAAGCACACTCTCGCACGCAGAAGGAAAACAAAAAAGAAAGAAGTAAATAACGATATAACGACTAACCACAGGAAGGAATTAAGCGAGGAAACAAATAACTGACCATCAGGAACGAACGCCGACTCGTTTCGCAAGTCCACTGGGAGTTGGAGCTCGGGCCCTTGTGGGGCAGCGAGAAAAGCGGGGACGGTTCGGAGGGACGGTTCGGTGGGGGGCTGTGCATTTAATTCGTGTGTTTCGGGTGCAAACAGCTCGATGGCAGCGCATACGTGCGTCCCCACTGGGAGGCTCCCTCTCCCGGCCGTCCTAGGGAAACCCGATCGGCCTGCTGGCCGGGGCAACTCCCGACAAACAGCGGCGTACACCCCAAGCAATGGTGGAAGCACGAAGAGGAGTGCTTGGAGGCAAAGAGAGGGAGGGGAGATAGGCTTTTAGAGAGTAAAAGGTAGGAAGGGAAGGCGAGGGCGAGAAAGAAGGGGGCAGAAACGAGAGAGAGAGAAAGCGGAAGAGAAGGGACACTGGACGCGGTGCTATTGATTGGCCCGAGCTTCGCAAACGATCAGAAGCGGCGCGCGCCCTGCTACCGGTTTCGGCTGTCGCCTGCACACCGGGCCATGCCCCCCCGCCCCCCGCTCCCCCCCACTTATTTGTCGTTGCGTCGCCTCTGCCTGTTGTCTCAGGTTTTGCTTTTGTTTTCTACCCCGTGCCCTAGAGGGCAGTGCGTGCCTTATAGGAACGGGAGGGGGGGGGGGGGGGGAGGTTGAACTGATGCGAACACACACGCACGAGCGAAACCGGAGAGGCAGCGGTAACGAGAGACAAGTGTGCGCGCGTGCGAAGAAAAAAAAGGAGAGAGAAGGAAAATGAGTAAAACAAGAGGTGAAGGGAACATGCGTGTTAGGAAAGAGGACGGGGCGATGGCTAGAACGCTCGAAACGCAAGACATGCGCTATCACGCGCGCGCGCGCGGGGGGTGCGTGGAAACGAAACAGTGGCGATGGGATTGCTTGTAAGGTTGCGGAGGGCCCAGCTCCTTCCCGTTCTTGTTTTTATATATTTTTTGGGGGGAGCTCCGCAAGAAAAGGAAAACAGCCATGCTGGGAAGGACGACAAGTTGCACTTCCTTTTTTACCTCGTTTCGTGTTTCCTTGCACCTATGTCGGTCTTATTTCTTCTTTTTTTTTTCGCCTCTATTTGGAGAGGCACTGTTTCTCTTTGCAGTGTTGCCGACGTTGCGGTACACTGGCGGCCGTTACGTATCTCGCTGGGCGCACTGCGCGCCTTGCAATCGCGAGCACTGTCAGTTTGCGGAAGGCCTCTGCAGGAATGGGATGGAAAACCTGCGGCGCTACACCCAATGATTCTGTCCTGCGCAGGCCCGGGTACATTGCGACTCTGAAGATGGAGCCGTGCCCAGATGCATTGTTACAAAGGCGGTACAGCGTTGAAAAATATAAAAACAAAAAAAAAAATTAAAAAAGAAAGAAACGCTTCCCTGCCTAGCGTAATCTTGAAGGTCGTAGCTTACCTTTCGTCACGAAGCCTACCGTAAATATCATATTCCCGCGTCCGAACGAATTTCTACATATTGTCGAATACTATGAAAACGTTGCAGCTAGCTTCCGGAAAGCCCTCCGACTTGGGTGACAGTACCGAATACTGAATAAACACAAGCGAGTTCATTGTCACGCATGCTAGTTAACTAGTGAGCAGTTTCTAATATTTGAAAGTTCTTTTATATGTTGACGAGATGTAAAAATTGTCATTTAGCTGACTCTAGCATGAACCTACAAAGCTGCTATTTATTCCCTCTCATGAACCGTCTTCTCTCTTGTGGGCTTCCCCATAATTGACTTGCCGTTTTTTTTTTTAATGTTGCGGTTAAATTTAGGGATCAGCGCCAATCTCCGGGTTAAATGCCGCGATGAAGTGATATTTTCGTTGAGTTTAATGCAGCGTTTTCACCTTCTATGGTTAATCGATGGCTATGGCTTTCTACTCGAAGGCACGAAGATGCGGACTCGACTCCATCTCAAATAGTTACGGTGTTACCTCGGCATGATGAGCCTAATACTTCGTTTTAGCGCGGCGTTTGTTTTTGTAGGCCGTCGACGCGGTATTTCACAGAACTTATGACAAAAATACAACAACGAATTTTACGGATTATTTTCACACTGCAATGTTCGTTGCTTCTATTGAATAATGCCTCCATCGATTCGACCAAATAACATTTCTTTTCGACCAAATAACCTTTCTTTGTCCAAAATTTGGCTGGCTTCCCATAGTGAAAGCGCGTTTCGTAAGCTGACAAATATTCTCCAAGCCCGCTTGCAGGGCAGTACGACGTACGCTTCTCATCGCTTGTTACTGCATAATTGATAATGCGTGCAGAAACGAGTGACGAATAATGCAATCCATCGCAACAATAAGTACATTGCGCGGTCTGTGTACCTAGTTAACTCGAAATACTTTTTTTTTTTACCTTTGACCGAGAGCGTGCAATGCGGTAGCGAGACCGATACATAACGAAATACAAAAGGCCAGCGTCGCCTCCCTTGATGATTGCTTCAACGCGGTAAACATTGCATCCGTATGCCGACCCCTGCAGACCGCAACGGGCCCGTCGCTTGCATACAGGCTATCAGCCGCCGTGAGCGGGGCTACACGAAGAGAGTCGCTTGAACAAGGGCGACACCTAGCGTGTGATAAACGAGGACCATGGTCGGCAAACATGGAGGAAACACACAACGAAGCAAGGGGACGAACGCTTTACGTTCGTGGTTACTGCCCGGAACGGTCCTCGTCTTCGGCCACGATGACTGTTTCGCCCTTTGGGCCAGAAAACTTTGTTTCTTGTATTGTTTTATTGCGCGCTAACACGCTCCTTTCGTTTTTTCTTTGTGTTTTTTGGGGAAAAAAAAAGGGCATTAGCCCTATAAAGATCACCTCAACGATATCGCGAAACGCGAATCTAAACATCAGGAGCTGTGACTGTAAATTTAGATCGTTTTTTTTTTTTTTTTTGGGAGACATGTCGTTTGCGATCTGGTGTTTAAAAGTTATAGTGGAGGCATAAGAAGTGGTATTTCTAACGGTTTTTTTTTGTTCCCGAATTGGTGCCCGTGTACTTTCAAGAGGAAATACACATTTCACCCAGAGTGCTGTATGCTGGTTACAGAACGTGCCGCGCCCACTGATTAGCAATCGTGGTCCACTTGAACGGTTCTATATAAGTAAACTTTTTTTCAGCTTCCTCTTTAACTACATTACTTAGGTTTTTAATCTTTCCAAACGGAGCTGAATGTTGATCAGAGTTAAATGGAACAAAAATAGACGATTTAGAGAAGATATATCTTACCTATATTAAAAAAGCAAGAACAAAACATGAATAATTTTTATCACAAAGCTTTCTGAACCGCTATTGGTTACATTGTTTTTGTATGCCTCCGTTGTTTGTTGTTTGCCTACTTTTCTATCACCAATATTCCAATCGCCTCTTGCTAATCTCTGCTGCGGCATTGTTTACTTCCTTCTTCTCTCGCTGAACTCAAAGGCTCCAAAGAGGCCAGAGGTACCTAAATCGACCGCTGAACAGCTATCTCCACACTCTAATAAAACATGCTACATTGTTTTCCTAGCTTTACCGCAGCAAACTCATGCTTCTTCCTTGTTGTAACTTGCTTTAAAAGTGCGTTTTAAGGCATGCTGATCTCGCTTCGAAAAGTAAGGAGCTTCCTTTTGAGTTATCATAAAATGTTTATTTCATGATTTCGTTTATTTTTTCTTACGCAGTTACTCAAAGTAGCTGTCTTTTCTATTGCTGCGATCCATTAGGTTGTCTGAGCCTCTCTGACTTTGTGTTTGACGTTCTTTGTTTCCATGTTACTTACTATACCGGTGGCATATTTGATATTAAGCTTCCTAGTTCTTTCATCCATATTGAATCAATATTTTTACTGTGCAAATGTGTGAAAACTCTAGCACCCCACTCATTATGTTACATATTCCTCAGTCGTTCTTGATAATTTTACTGTGAGCTTCCCTAACTTCAAAACTAGTCCAGCCCATATCACCCGGAACAGCTCCATTTGTAGTCTCCCGTGAGCGCCCTATGCGAAGCGTCCCACTGACCTTTGGTTGCCATTGAGTCGTGATTGTACCCCTGACTGCAAGTAAACAACCGCATTTGCAAATGTAAGTTTTGGAACCATTACACTTTTCCACATAGCGTGGAGAGCACTTCTTTATTTTTATTTATCATTACTCTAGGTCTTCTGCAGACCCATACAAGTAGCGGGCTTACATCATCATAGGCATGTAATAAGATACAACAAGTTCCCCAAAAGACAACAGGAGAACATGAGGTAGATCACAACACTTTTCAACAACAAGTGCATCAATATTATATTACCTACATAATTACACTTCGCGTACACGGGAAGAGAAAATCTAGCATTATAGATCGTGTGCTATACATGAGAAAAGAAATGTACAAACGAAAACACTACAACACTACAACATACTTTCTGCAGTCTTACAGCAGGAAAGGTAGTTATACAGGGTCCATTAGCTGCTCCACTAGTGAACAAAACTGATCTAAATTTGCATTACTTACAGCTTGGCTATTTACTGCAGAACGTCTGAATGGGGGCACGGGTCAGCTAGCAGTGATGAATGGGCCTTGTGAGGCGTGAATCTGGAGGCCCAGCTTATTTTTTATTGTTCCAAAGTAAAACTTGCTTATTGAGCCACAGTTACTTCTTTTCCTTTAGTGAATTTCACAAATAAGCCTGAAGCCATCATGTAAATATATTATGCTGCAGAGATCTCCTTAAAAAAAGTTCGGCAACATGTTGTGCTCCTGTAACGCGTGAAGGCGAACACGCGCTGCGTTCGCAGTTTGCCTTCGGCTCGTTTTCGGCGCCTAGTTGCGGCTTCATGTGCGCTCGTATAGCAGGGTCAGACTCGCGCCAACGCCGTTTCTCTTCGACTTTAAGTTGCATCCTCTCAGCACGGGATTGACACGTATGCTGTTCTGTGTGTTGCATGGGTCACTTCGATGAATATATGCACTGTTCGCTTCACTTTGCTGAGCGCTTGTGGCCTCAGCGTTACGGGGGCATGCGACATTAAATTTTTGCTTGCTTACGGGGCCACGAGCTTACGGGGGTACGAGTCATTGAGAAGGTCACGCGTTCTTTTTTTTTTTAACCACGGGGCGAGACGCCGCGCCGCGTTTATGTACGTTGTATGCGTTATTCCAATGAATGTATGCACTGTACGCTTTACTTTGCCGAATGTTTGTAGCTTCTGTATTGCGAGAGGGATGAGCCATCGCATATTTTGCTTGCTCCTTTCCCCCTTTTCCAGTGCAGGGTATCTTAGCGGGCTCAGCCTGGTTAACCTCCCTGCATTTCCCTTACGACTTCTCTTTATCCTTCTCTCTTGTTCGCTTAGGGGGGTATCAGCCATTGGTGATGATGGTAGCTTTGTGCCATTGAACCGGACGACGCGTTTATTTCTTTTTTCATAGCCATGGGGTTATAAGCCACTTAAGGCTACCGCCTTAAAAAGCAATACACAGAAACGGGTGTGCGTGCTAAGAATTTAGGCATGCAAGGCAGACAAATATATTGATGCCCAATTTTCTTTTTCTTTTTCATTATGTTGAACAATGATCTTAGTCAAACAAGATCTGATGTTTGACCCTGTTCTAATTTATTTCCTTTCGACAAAGCCAATGCCAGTAGAGTTGGGCTTACGTCTCCTTAGCGTACAACCAAAGAGATGACAGCACCACCGCAGTTTTGTGGCATTTATGATCCGCAAACCTTCGACCACCATTTCACACTTGCGGGCATCGATACGTTCATAATGTGATTGTGGCCTCGGCGGCCGCATTTCCCTGGGGGCGAAATGCAAGTATGACTGTGTCTACTGCATTGGGGCACTTTAAGTATCCCTTGGTGGTCAAAATTAAACTGGAGTCCCCTTCTACGGCATGCCGCATAATCAGATCGCGGTTTTGGCGCATGGAGCCGCAGAATTCTACGCTTATGTTTTGACCGGTCTATTGGTAGGGAGAGAGTCCATTGCAAACGTGACCCTTCATCTAGCACGCAGTAAACAAAGCGGGGATGGGGGGGGGGGGGGGGGATTCTAGGCCGGCTCCGCTCACTTCCCTGATAAGATTACCCGGTGTCACGCTTCCAAGAACACACCGGGCCTCACTAAGCACCGCCCGTACCTCCAGTTTTCTATCTAGCGGCGCAGGCTGCAGATATCGCGACGTGGTATGCGTCCTGGCGTCTCGCAGCCCATCGCCATGCGCGACCACGCCCGGCGCGGAAGATGCAACCGCTCGAGTTCCCCGTATTTGCGGCGCTCAGTGGTTTGCGGCGTGTCGAGGAAGCCAACGAAACGGTTAGCGGGAAGGCTTCGTAATCGGAAGCAAGAAGGGCGTTCGAAGCGGGAGAAAACGAAATGAAGGTGCCGCGGATTTGGCAGGCTCCCTTGCTTGGGAGGCACGTACGAAGCGGCGAAAACTACGCAGAAAGAAAGGCCAAGAAAGAACAGCCACAACAAAAAATGATCACTTATACGCACAGGAAGAAACATGAATAAGAAACAGATTAGATAGATAGATAGATAGATAGATAGATAGATAGATAGATAGATAGATAGATAGATAGATAGATAGATAGATAGATAGATAGATAGATAGATAGATAGATAGATAGATAGATAGATAGATAGATAGATAGATAGATAGATAGATAGATAGATAGATAGATAGATAGATAGATAGATAGATAGATAGATAGATAGATAGATAGATAGATAGATAGATAGATAGATAGATAGATAGATAGATAGATAGATAGATAGATAGATAGATAGATAGATAGATAGATAGATAGATAGATAGATAGATAGATAGATAGATAGATAGATAGATAGATAGATAGATAACTGAGAAAAAAAACAAACGCTGATGGAAAAAATGCTATTCGCATTAAATGTTAAGAGTGAACTAGGACGAAAAGAAGTAATGGAGGATGAAATATAAAAAAGAAACGGAAAAGAACGAAGAGAGACTTCATCTGGAGTGTGCTTCCATCAACCCCCCAGTTGTGTCTAAGACTCCGCAACTTGTTTGCGCACGGATGGCAGGAGCGAGTCGCCACCGGAGTGCGCTTCTCTTGCTCCTCCGTCCACGCGCTTAGCTGTCCTGCTTTCGGCGAGAACAAATATTGGTCGGCGCACGCAGCCGGCTCGCTTGCTCGCTTTCCCGACGAACAGCGAGTAACAAGCACGAGCTCTTGCGGAAAGTGTGAGCAACGTACGCAAGCAGCGAACAACAAGATCACACACACACACACGCACGCACAGAGAAATCAAAGAAAGAAGGAGAGAAAGCGGGAGCAATGAAAAAGAAAAAGGTGAAACCGGGGAACAAACGTGCCATAAGGGTGCCCCGACGTGCCCCGTCTCCGATTTCTCCGCTCTCAGATGTTACCATTGCTGCGAAGTGCGTGCGTGCTCGTTTGTGTAGGGGGCGGCTCGCGCAGGCCCGGCGACTATATTTCCGCTTCGCGGTCGAGCTCGGCCCCGCCGAATGCGACACCGGCGTTCTCGGGAGCGCGACCCGCGACAGGGTCGTTAGGCCAAGCAGGGGTTTAGCCCCTCTCACTTGTCTTCGGATGCACCTGTCGTCCTGGCGCGCCTTGGCTGAGTGCGCGTGTAGCGCTCGTCTGCCCGAATGACGCTACTGGCGGAAAGCGGATAACTACGGAAGCAATTAGACAAAGGCAAGAAAAAATACAGCGCGAAGGTGCTACGTTTTGTTTTCCGTGGCGCGTCGTTTCCAGGTTCGTCGTAATGGCGGGCACCCGCCGTATCCAATAAACACTTCGCCGAGAGGCGTTAATTAAAGTTAGCCTTCGCACAGCTGACCACGAAACAGTTTGGAGCGTGAAATTTGCGATAAAGCTGAAATTTTCTCGCGACTCTGTCTCTCAGTTTGGAACCGCCTATATGAGTAATATGCAAGTTATACAGTGAAGTATCCACCGCACTTTTTGTATCGACATATGCGTTAGCAATTTCTTTTAATTTCTTTTTTCTAGTACAGTCAACAATTTCTAAGCATTTGCGGATGGAGATACACCACATAAATGTTTGAAATACTGTGCAATTGACATGTTTTCTTTCGCTATTGCCGCTTTGCTTCCGGCAGACAAGAGGGGATTCAGTTCTCAAGAATGTCACCCTTAGAACGCCTGTTAAGAATGGCGAGCTGCAAGGAAAAATTGCCACCCAATTACGACTGGGGGACAAGGCGCGCATCCCCCACTCTCCGTCGCTGCAGCTAGACTGCGTTCGAAGAAGCGGGCTTTGTGCTGAAAACCGCCTGCATCCTCGAGCCCCATCTCCGTTGTGACGAAACGGGTTCGACGGACGAACTATTGTGCCCGAGGTCCCCAGCGCGAACCTGATTTCGCTACGCATGAGCAGGCCGCGGCGGGACAACGAGCTACCCAGGATGTCTCCGAGCTTCCCGGAACGACTCCCCTCGGTCGTCGGCTCCAGTCCTTCGCACCTGTGTGTTTGCGTGTGTGTGTGCGTCACCTTGTCGCGGGAGGCGGCTAATTTTGCGATGACGAAACGAACATTCGCTGCCTTGTATCGCCGAAGGACCGAGCGTTTAAAAACGGCTGTTGGGCGGAGGCTCGACACACTTCTCTCGTGCAGTCAGGTTGGACTGACACACTTTCTCTTGAGCAGTCATGTTGGACTGACACTCTTTTTCTTAAGCAGTCATGTTAGACTGATTTAATTTCTGTAAATAAACCCATTTTCCTCGTTCTTGATGAGAAGCAGTTCTTCCCTTCATCAACGTCCTCAGCGTGTTTAAGTTGGACGACGGCATGGGCCAGCTACCTTCGAATTCATGCCGGACTCCAATCTTGGCAACGGATCTCGAGCGATGGGATTGAGCCCCCAATCCTGACACGCCCAACGTTGCTGCGTTATGGCAATGATATGCAGTTAGTTTCAAGCTATCGTGGTTCGTGTGCGTTGACACTACGGCTCGAGTCCGTACGTGTGATCCAATGCCGACCGTGTAAACTGTCAACTAGAGTGGTTTAAATCATCCCAAGTGCCTTTCAACGCGCGGATGTCGTTTTCGACTTGCGCTTCCTCTAAGAAGAATTAGTTGTTGGGATAGTTGATCTATCATTGTTGATGAGGAAAATTAGTAAAAGAAAAAGACAACAAGAACCGCTTGTCTTTGTCGTTCCTTCCTGTGTGCCGTGCCTTTTTGTCGCACTCATTCTCGTTAGCTTCCTCTAACATTCACGCAGTTGCCGAAGCGCAGCGGGCATCGAACCCACAACTGCGATGGCAACCGCAGGCAGAAGTCTATACGATACTCAGTTGTCAGCTTTCCGAGATAGAAACGGAAGACGAGGTAGTTCGTTTAAAGCGGTAATTGTCGTTTAATACGACGGGAGTATGAAATTCCGAGATGTGCAGAAAGGGAGCACGCGACTGGCCGCAGCAGCAGCTCTGCCGCTGAGTTCGGCACTCACGTTTACTTTTTGCAAGCGCCGAGCGATGACGAACAGCCAACGAAGCCACCGTAATGAGCGCGAGCGACGGCCGCAAACTCCGTAAACTTCTCGTCGGCGAACTACTAGAGGGGGGGGAGGGCGGAACTGAAGAGGGAGGTGTGCGAGGAGCTCCAATCTGGTTAATAGCGGACCCTTACGGCTGGATACGCGTGGAGAAGTAGGCGAGTACCGAGACGAGAAACTCCGAGCGATGGTAAGAGGGGGGGGGGGGGAGGTATGAAGAAAAGAAAATGAATGGAACGAGCGGGCGATGTACGAGAGGAGAAGGAGCGAGCTGGCAGTGAGGAATAGCAGGCGTCATTAGGAAGCGCAGCAGCGCTGCTCTTTGAGCGCCAGCGCGCTCGCAGTGGAGAGCGGGCGCGTGGCTTCTCTAAGTGCCGATGTTGAGGTTCCGGCGTCGGGCCGCAGCGGCGATGGTGGTCTACTCGACGGCCCGAGCACGTCCTCGAGTTACGACCGCGCGCGGCTACCGCCACCATGAAGTCGAGCTCGCGCGCCTCGTCGGTGATCGGTGGAGTGCCGTTTCGTCGGTGGGCGTAAACCAATAGCTAGCGTTGCCCCTCGCTGCCACCGAACTGCTGGCGGTGCGGATTTAAAAGCCTTCCGCGGAGCTCGAGGAGGCTCTTAAAACTTCGCCCGATCGGGTAGGTTATATTGCCGAAGCGCCCGCGGTAATAACGAGCCCGTAGGAGAAGTGGCGCTGCGTTCGGATAGGACGGGCAGGGAACTGGCTGGCTTTTTTTTCGCGAAAATGTGGGCGCACCTGCTGGAGTTGCTGCCGCTGCCGCTGCCTTCGATTTGATGGCAGAGTGGAAACAAGCGGAACTATTTGGTGAATGACAACTTCTAGCAACGATGTTGCGCGTAGGACTATTAGTGCATATTACGGAGTGGAATGCCGCGAAGCAGGATATTGCAGCCTGGGTTGAAAAAGGAGGTCTGAGTTGCCTGCGCCGCGCAATGACATGACGCAAATGCCAGAATGTGAGGAAGTTTAACTTAGGCGGTGTGAAAGAGCCCGAGGTTGTACCTCAGACGGCGTGGTAAGGCAGTGTACACGACCATCCTGCAGTCAGAGAGAGAGAGAGAGAGAGAGAGAAAGCAAGGACAGGAAAGGCAGGGAGGTCAACCAAAAGAGCATCCGGTTTGCTACCCTAGACTGGCGGTGGGGGAAAGGGGAATAGAAAGAGGAAAAAGGGAGAGAGTGAGCACTGAGTGCGTGTGGGCGGGACGCTATGCACTGGGACACTATAAACGGTCTCTTAAACCGGTGCACTTCAAGTATTGCAGTAATGCACGATTCGCTTTTCGTGCCAGTGACGGGTGTGGCTACGGTCCGAGTATCTTTGACTCGGTGAACGGTCTAAAGTTCAGTCGGTGTAAAGTTTCCCGCAGAGAGAGGCATTGTACATCGTAGCGGGGGCAGGTACACAATAGCTGCTCGATGGTCTCCTCGCACCCAGTTTCCTTTTCCATTTCGCACCCATTTCTGCAGTCAGAAATGTGAGGAAAGGGCTAGGGGAAATGCAGTTCTAGACGGACGAAACACTTCAAAGCAGCGACTTTATGCAGAAATCAAAGTGCGAAAAAAGTAGCCTGGTGGAAGAAAAAAGAAAGAGATTTTGTTACGGCGGGAGAATGCACTTCCAGCAACTGCGAAATCTGCTAGTAGCCCGTGTGAAGTGGTTCTAGAGGAGAAAGTCGAAATAGTTCTTGAGCGAAAGGTCGGTTAAAGAAGCTCGTGTGACGCGCGTTAGATGTTAACGCTGAAGCAGCTTTTTAATTGTTACATGGGTGGTTAAGTGCCGCGGGATTACACTTTTTTTATTTTCGTAGATATGTGCACTTAATTGGAGCACTGTTTAGTGTTTTGGGAGTTCCGAATACGACATAATTCGGGTCCTTGACTACTGCATATCTGAGTATTTCCTTCAGGGCACGCTAATCATCGATGTCTCCTTCAGAGCATAGTGTTTGAACCTTGCCGCGGGCCGGCCCGGTATCGCACAACCTCCGCGATCGGCCCACGTTTGACCACCGATACAAGCGTATTGAGGGGTAGAGGTATGCAGTCTTAATTGATACAGTCATCAGCATCATCCACTATAAGTATCTTCTCTTTCTTCCTTACGCAGGACAGCAGGTAACAGATTTCAGTCTGGGTCACGCCAAGCTCTCATACCCTCCTCTTAACAGTTTCTCCCTTTCCCTTCCAGCTTTTTAAATGGGCATCTATTCTTTCTTCCCAGATATAGTCAACGATAAGTGGTATTTCGAAGCTGCCAAAAGATGCCCCCTCAGCACGTTGCGACAACTAACGCCCGTGCCTTTTCGCAGAGAGGAGAGATTTGACGAGCGACGGATATTTCTAATAGGCGCAGGCACTTTATTTCAGCGTACACTGTAAGCCAGTCGCCGTCACCGCAGCTCGCATTTCGGCTCTGTTCAACGCCGCGTGCGAGGGATAAACTCTGGTATGCTCCGCTAAACCCCGAATGACGCTATTGGTAGAAGATAAGCACGGTTAACATCGCTAAGCGGGCTTTCGGACATGGTCTCAGTTCATTTCCTTCGCTTCTTTCTCTTTCTGCGCTTTACCTGGCACAGCGAGATGAAATGTAGATAAGAGAAGATAAGCGCGGGTAAGCTCGCTGATCTCGACAAATATCCGCCTCGTGCGGCGGTGAAGCTGCGCTACAGGAAACAGTTGGGAAGTGCTCCTCGTCGTAAGCCAATCACCGCTGGCTGCGCGGATCAAGAGCCCCGGATTTAAAGCCTCGCTGTTCCTCGATATAAGGGTGGACAGCATTAAAACGCGCCGGGTAGAGTCATCGCTGAGCCTGTAGAGTAAAGAAGAAAAATAAAGAAAAAAAAATATACGGGCCTACTACGGTTTCAAAACTCTGGGAACGCTTGGCTATTCATCGGGTTCAGAGCCTGAGTTTATCTTCGTTTTATTTCATTTGCCTTTATTTTTGAACTCCGTTCACGTTCGTGCGGTCGAGAGGGTATAAGCAGATTTTCGGAGAACCACTCACGGTTCGTCGTTTTTTGGGTAACGGATAAGAAAAAAAAAAAGACCAAAAGAGTGGGACAGGCTTTAGAGATCTTCCGGGAGAATAATTACCGAAAGCCGAGTATCGACGTTGTTGCACTACGCCTACTCAAGTGGAGATCTCAATCGGCTCTCGCGAACTCGATGGGAAGAGCGAGGAAAGGGACGGGAGAGGAAGGATTTAAAAAGAATTAACGAAAAAAGCGCTGACGTGTTTGTTTCCTCTAATTTATAGCTTCCTTGTTTTTGCGCAAGATAGAGCGGATTGTAGGACGACGTGACTGAGACCAGCACTAAGGAAACGTAGAGAAAGTAAGCACATGGGAACGCACATTTTCCAAGCTGTGTTGAGCGAAGCTTTCGTGCAACGGGCAATCAAATGCTATTACACTTGCCCATTGCCTTGGTGCGTAAAGACAACTGGCGGCCGCAGATATGCTCTTGCGCCGCCCGCAGTTCGCCATGTTGTGGCATTGTTGCCTCGGATTTCTCGTTGTCTTCCTATCTTAAACGTACCACTCGCTTACCAGTTCCGTACCACTTAACGTACCACTTAAACCCCCCGTCAGTGTGTGCCACACAGTCTGGAAATCAGCGTCACCAACACGCGGGGGTCACACCTCGAAGAGATAGTTGGCGTTGGCGCGACAGAAGTGTCCTTGGCGACTGTTGCCTCTAACGGTCGGGAAAAATAAGCACGGAAAGGTTCGGAGACGTTTGGTTTATTCGAGGAATTGTGCTCCTAATGTCTTTCATTTGTTGCAGTGAGGACGGTCAGATATGGTTTGTTTTATCACCGAGTATCAACGAGTAAGGCCAGAGGCTTGGACATACGTAAGAGTAGCATCAAAAAATGGTATTGCTGCTCTGCGTGCGACCCACTCGACAAGATGGCAGCAACATCCATCCAGCCAGCAGCCATGGTCAAAAAAGTAAAGGGAGAGTTCACAAAAACGGCTTCGATTTAAAAATGCCTTCGACAAGAGGCGTGGCGCACTTGTTGGCGCACTCTTTGCGACGATATGAAGCCTGATAGATCACTCTATAGGAGTTGTTGTGCGCTATGATCGCGCATACTCGCACCCACCCTTACGCATCTTTTGTCCCTCAAGACTACGAGGATGTTGAAAAATGCAATATCATCATTCCTGATAACTTTCGTATGAGAGACCAAAGAGCCATTGTGAAAGGATGAAGTTCTACTCAAGGTCTTCTAACGACAGCTAGTAGAAATGATAGAAAATCAGACGACACTACTTCCGAAACTTGTTTGCACTTCCACAGATCAATGACCATGTGTAATATTATAACTTACGACTGTTGCGACGGTCAGAACGAGGGATATTGAGGCAGACGTGTGGATACAAGACCATCGTCTGCGCATAACCACTTAGTGGCATTAATAAATACAGCATCATAAAGGAATTGTGGTCTCAACTTGGCTGATAAAAGATGCATCGACATGTGACTGGTGCGACCGTTAGAGCGCGGGAAATATTGTGACGCCACAAAAGACGCAGGGTTTGATCAGAATAGCATCTCTGGCCTTCTACACTGCACCTGAGTGAAGTAATAGGGAGAGGAAAACAGACGAGGAAGAAAGAAAGTCAACGTGGCTGTTCCGGCAGTCAGTCTAACGATAAGTCCTTTTCTGACGTCATGTTAGATAAAATAGAGCTCGCGCTAGCAAATTAATCAGGGAAAGAGAAAAGCGAAAGTGCCAACAAGATACGAGACCTGCTGTCTGACAAGCCAGCGCCATCGATATACGTATATCAAACGAATAGCGGGATGGCCCTAGACAATCGGACTGCAAACGGGTCATATCGAGGTGTTGCCAGGAATTGCACAAATGAGGGCCGTAAGGTTGAGATGGCTGCGGTGATAAGGCGGGCGGTATCAGGGGACCGACCCGTCCGTACACTTCGCCCAAATCCTTCTCACGTCGGCACCCACAGTGCCCGCAATGACACTAGGCACGACTCCAGCGCCGGCATTTGGGAAATGAGAGGGGGGGGGGGGGGGGCGGGAGATCCTACGACGTCACCGCAGTTTCTTCTTAGCGTCCCCGTCGTCGTTGTCGACGCTGAGTGACAAACGAGGGCAAGGCGCGATAACGAGATCGAGGCGCACCGAAAGGCCGTCACAACGTTGGGGGCAGGCCGGCCGGTCGGCCGGGCCAATGATAGGCGCGGCTATAGCAAGCCGGCCTCGGAGCCGTATCGGCAGGGAACGAAAGAAAGAACAACCGAAACTTGCTGGGGAAACAAGGGACAAAACGGGCGTGGAGATCGAAGGCAAAGTGGAGGAAAGGGGGGGGAGGTTGATTGGGAAGGGAGAAGTGAGATGGTGCCCTGACTCTGGAAGCTCAAGATGCCCAACGAGAGGGGGGGGGGGGGGGGGGGCACGGCGTGGACATGTTTTATCGACACGAGCTGCGGAGTCGTAAAAAAGACGGGCCGGCCCGGGGCCGGCCGCCCCGCTCGCCGAAGCGCTTTCCGCCGGAAGGAAAAGAAAGGAGCCTGGCTGCGAGAGACGCCGTCAGCTCCTTCGGCTCTGGTCATCGGGCCGATGGCGGCGTCAGCGTCGTCGGGGATGGCTCCGAATTCCAGAACAGGCCGCTCGGTCGGCTTCGTTTACGACCGGGAGCCGCTCCTCCTCCCCCCTCCGCGACAACGGCTGAGCCGCGTAGGAAACCGCGCGCCTCGCTGAGTCGCCGTCGCCGCTTCGGCTGCTTGCCGTACTTTGTCTCCGTAAAAGCGTGCAGGGCCTTGGAAGCAACAGAGCTGGCATAAGGTAATCGGTGGCCGAAGCTACAAGAACGTTTGGCGCATGTGAAATGAGCGTAATTGGCCATCTACGCGTCGTCGGCTGTTATTAAATAACTTTTATGCAACCATACGTTCTTACATTCTTACCTGCGCCGTTGCGGCTAAACATAAGGTACTGCCCGTTAAATTTTTATCGCTTAGTCATTCTGCAACGGCTGAATGTAACATCGAGCGAAGTAACCATTCATTGTAACGTCTAATTTGTTGCTTGAAACAATGTAGAAAATGTTAGCACATTTACTAATAAAGTTCAGCCCGACGAGCCCGTGCCTTTGGCTGTCGTGGCGGGCACGCTACGCGATGACGTCTGCGGCTCCTGAATAATTTTCAGGTTGGAAAGTTTATTCGATCGTTTCGCGAGAAATATCGTTTCAAAGCAGAGCTATGACGAATGTCACAGTGCAAAGATTCGAATCATTCTTGAGCACCGTCGTGATCTCTGTATCCGACATCGCAATTCCACTTTGCAGGCTTTTCTGCATTTCGCGCTCCGCGGGCGCGACTAAAAAGCGGACCGCCAATACTGTGGTTTTCAAAAAACCGTCTTCGCAACAGGGTATAGTTGTGGATGGAAGTTGACTTTACGACTTTCATTGTATGATCCCAACAAAACGTTTTCTAGACAGCCGATCATATTTCTACACATATGTTTATGCAGACTATGGTGTTCCCGCTAAAATTCTTTGAAATTGTTGGATTTAAATTTTCTTGTTTACTGCTGTCAGTGGAATATTTGTAAAGTCCGCTTCTGAAAGTCTGTGGAAAACAGCTAAACCAAAGAGAATAGATGTCTTGATAACTTGTTTATGTTACCTAATAATAGCTACGTAAGCTAATAATAGCTTACGTGTAGAGAAAATGAGAAGCGCGAAAGTTTGCGCAATGGCCTACGACAATCTTGTGAACTGTGAACCTGTGTCGACAAGACATGGCTGACGGTGCACGCTATTGAGCGAGACGCGGTACACTGCCCCGAATCCAGTACCCTTCTGCACTCGAAGCGTGGTATAGCTCTTAGAACGAAACGACCGGTGGCGAGAGGGTTAAGAGACATACGTGCATACAAATACACACACGCAAAAAAAAAAAACGATATAGAGAAGCCAGTGATAAAACAAGAGCAAGCCAGAAACAGTGGAGAAAGCTACCGAAGTCACTAGTTGTTTCCGCCGGTGAAGGGATGGCCACTTGATTCTCGTCGAGGAAGGGAAAAGCGGCTTCTGAGCTGAAGAGACGGATGTCGAAAGAACTTCCGGCCAGATACCGGCCGCTGTAAATGGTCCTTCGTAGGTATACGCGATCTGGAAAGGAGGAATCGCTACTGCTCGGAATGGTGCCTGTGGGCCACTGCTTGAACGTCTTACCCGAATTTTGCGCGAGTCGGGCTAAAGGTGCACATCTCTTGCAAAAGTTACTCTGTTAGTAAAGAGTTTAACGTGTTCGGTATTCCGGTAACGTTTTGAGAATTACCGCATTACTGGAGCCGTAAACGTGAGTGGCCAGATTGGTTGCAATACCCGGTGGCGCAGAGCTCAGCCAGACAAAGGCAGAGCCTATTATTGCACTTACAAATAGTATCCTATACTTCGCTGCTAGTGTAAATTTTCGGCAGTGGCCCAATCGTGAACACGTTACCTTTCGAAATAAATTTTTTATCGACTTCCGACAAAAACAGCCAAGGAACAAGAAAACGCGTCTGTAAGGCGTTGTGGCTAGAGGAAGCGTCACAACATGTCGCTACCAGCGTCCGCTAACCTGGTACTAGGCAAAGGTCATTGCGTATATGGGAATACCGGACATGCTGAAACTCTCCACTGTATGTGCCTACCTTTCGGCGAGAACTTAATATGCCTAAAATCTAAGCTGCCACTTGTGGGTGATACAGTCAAACCTCGGTATGACGAAAACGGACATAACGAATTATTGGATATAACGAACTAAATATAAGACATTTCTCCCCTATATAGGTGTGTAGCGAATATATGCGTATAACAAATATTGGATATAAGGAAGGCATTTTCGGGTCGGATCCTACTTCGTTATAACGAGGTTTAACTGTGTAACCTATGGGATTTGACAACTGAAAGCATTTGTTCCGCCATGTCGGACGTTGTAGCAGCCCGCTCCGAAATAATTTTACCGTATCAGCGTTTCTTGCCTGACGCAGAAATCTCGAGTTGTGACCTGGCAAGATCTTCGGGTGGGGTAGGACCGTGTGGTCAGCCATTTGAAACATAAGAAACTAACAAGAAAGACGAGGCTACAAGCGTAGGGCAATTTATTGCGTTTAGAGAGCTTGGTTCTTGTAGTCCGCGTTTGGCTTGAAAAAGCCAATAATCGCGCCATTTACGTGTTTAGTAGTTTCCTGCCTAAGCCACTACATATAGAGTTCTCAGCAGCTCGTTTAATACGAAGGTTTCACCACGAGTCAGGTAAGAACAAACAGAAGTAACAAGAACCTGCTAAGAAAAACAAAAGTCCTACTAGTGGGCGACATCTGCTTTCGCGATGTGTCAGCACATTGGGGAGGAATTTCACGAATTCGATGAAACGAGCTTTCTTTTTTTTTTTCTGCTGAGCTAGCCCTCGAGCTTTGCTTCGGTTAAGCAAATTGCAAATGGAGCAACTCAGAAGGTGGTCGTTTTGCACAGCGACTGCGTGCTTTCCTATACGGTTCAGTGAAGCCGTAGGTTTCCTTCGAGCCCACTGTCGGGAGGCTACGAAATGATACCGTTTCCGAGTGGTTGCAGACGTCACTCTTTTCTTTAGTACAAAGCAAAGCGGACCACGCTGATTTCGCGTTCCCCGCATAACTTCCTTTTATCAGTGACTCTTGCAGTATCAGGCTAGAATAGCAGCTTGAGCTTGCTGGTTTTCCATCCTGGCGTTAACAGCGCGAAACGTAGAAGGGACACGAGACGAGAAGACGACACCACAAGCGCTGCGATGTTGTCTTCTCGTCTCGTGTCCCTTCTACGTTTTGCGCTGTTAACACTAAGGATCTCGCAGCATCGGACAGGCACCACTAAGTATTATGGTTTCGCCATTATTTGTCTTCCCATACAGCTTGCTTTTTACCACGTTTGTATACGCGATAGACTCGGGGGAAGGGATGACTAGTTTCCAACATGGTGTACTGTGCGTAACTTGCATCCCTGTTTGTTCTGTACTACATATATAACACGCGCTATCAAATGCACGAACACCCGCCGTGGTTTCTCAGTGGCTATGGTGTTGGGCTGCTGAGCACGAGGTCGCGGGATCGAATCCCGGCCACGGCGGCCGCATTTCGACGGGGGCGAAATGCGAAAACACCCGTGTACTTAGATTTAGGTGCACTTTAAAGAACCCCAGGTGGTCGAAATTTCCAGAGTCCTCCACTACGGCGTGCCTCATAATCAGAAAGTGGTTCTGGCACGTAAAACCCCATAATTTAATTTATATGCACGAACCTGCAGGTGTCTGTAGGAATTAAGTGCTGTATCTGAATTATTCGAGCTTGTAATCGGGACATAAGTGGGGCTGCAAAACTAGCGCTTGCAAACTAGTGAAATAATGTTTTTTTTTTTTCGGAGCTGTACAAGGTGGGCTTGTGAACGGGGGTGGCGGAGAGGTGGACGGGTCGCGGAGCACTGAATGACGCCATAGTAGTAAAATGCATACGGAATGTTTTCACGACCGTCTGTGGTCGCCCAAAGGGCAACACGACTGTCGAGGTGAGAAAGGGAACCCGTGACATGGCGCACACCAGCTTGGAGATGTGTGAATGTCGTGGCATTCGAACTGAAGACACGCTTCTTCTAAGCGACGGACCTAATCGCAAAGAACTTGGGTAGGCTTAACTGAGGTCCAGCCGGAGGGGATTCAAACGCGAGAGGTCACCACTGTGGAAGTTGGCAGCAGGCCACTTTCGGCCGCTCCATTTCGCTAGTGGGGACAATATGCATTTGAAATATCATCTGCGAGACATTAAAATATTAATTATTATTAAATGCGCAAACATTTATGAGCAAGCATTTATGCGCCTACCCACGAGGAAACCCGTCCGTCCGTTCGTCCGTCCGTCACGTAAGATTATCGCTTTCGAGATAGGGCCTACAAGCAACGAGCTAATTCACCTTGCTGCCTCTCGCTTCAACGCGAATTAAGCGCCGAGAACACAGCGCGCACGAAGCTATCAGCACTCAACGCACTGTGTCCCCATCGCAGATCGCTTTCGAGATGGGCTCCATGCGTCTCGCTTCAACGCGAACTATGCGGCTAGAACACAGGCCCGGGCGTCCGCGCCATACGCAGCCACCACCGGAGTATGTTTCACCACTGTTGATTGTGGGTCGACGCCGATGGATAAGATGCTAAAGAGCGATAACGGTTTATAATGATCGGAACCTGCAGTAGTTTGCATCATCAATTCACCTTGTGCCGCCGTCCGCAGCAGTTCGTGTCGCCGCAGAGCTGTCGTCTATACTGGTCTGTTCAAGTTTCATAACACTGATAATCACACCGTAAGGCTGCGTCGAGATGAGCAAGTGGCACAATGCTTACGCATACTTAGACAGCTCCCAGAGGAGTTTCTGCGTGTATTTTTTACACACGCCCTTGTTCGGTAGGACTATATTTACTTACGTGCGTATTGTTCACACCACCATTCCAGTGGCGATTGCGTGCGGGAGACAGTGCGCTTTTCATAAAGTAAGAGAAAAAAATTATGCAGAAACCACCGAAGCTCATCGTTAAAAAGTTTCAGTTTCAGTTTAATTTTATTGATTGATTTTATTGATTTCAGTTTCAGTTTCATTTTATTGATTAAGGTAAGTGATTAATTACCCTTCTGAGACCCTGGGTTATTCGTGCAACTTCGTAGATAACTAAAATGCATCAGTCGAACCAGAGAGTCTGTTAAGATGGCATTCTTAGGATTTAATGGTGTTGTAAGCATGGTGTAATGGTGCGTAATGCCTTTGCTATTCATTGTGCACTTCGTGTAATTTCTAAAGAAATACCCAAGAAATGGAGCGTGTTCACTGACTCCAAGGCTGCACTTCATTCTTTGGTTTCTGCCTTACGCCGAGGACCCCACGAACAACTAGTTCTAGAAATCAGACTGCTGCTTCACCACCTCGTCGAGCAAGGACACGACATCACGTTGCAGTGGATTCCAAGCCACTGTGGCATAATGGGCAATGAACTTGCCGACGCAGCAGCACGATCTGCACATGAGGAGGGCTTGCAAGAGTCCATTCCATTCTCAAGAACGGACGCTGCAACGAAAATTCGTGTGCTTGCAAATGAAGCCATCAAAACTTTATGGAACACACCAAGCTTAAAGCATACACGTCTACACCGACTGGACCCATCCCTTCGACTTCGACCCCCATCTGGACTCTCTCGACTACAAACAGCAGTGCTTTGCCGACTGTGGCTTGGTGTCGCCTACACAAGATCCTTCGCCTTCCGAGTCGGTATGGACGACAGCGCGGCTTGCAGACACTGCGGCGGCGAGGAGACCATCGAACACGTGCTCTGCCACTGTCCTCAATACAGCGCGCACCGGCTGTCACTAGCGACCACGTTGGCACGCCTTGACGACAGGCCACTTTCAGAACAGTCAGTTTTGGAATGCCGACGTGAACTGTCGTCGCAGCAAAAGTCGGTCAAGGCTTTGTTGACTTTTCTACGTGACAGTGGCCTATTAGAAAGACTATAATGACCCCATTTCATCCCTTTTCATATTTTTTTTTCTCACGCTTTTATTTTTGTCACGCTCTTCTTTCCGTCTTTACTTCCCCTTTCCCTTCCCCTAGATTTGCATCTCTCTCTCTCTCTGGACGAGTAAATTCGAAGATTTGTAAATGACTGATATGTATCGACCGAATCAGCAAGACTGTGAAGGTGGCATTCCTAAAACATTCGTGGTGCTTTCACGATTAACTCATAATGTAGAGAGAGAGAGATGCAAATGAGAGGAAGGCAGGGAGGTTAACCAAACTTAAAACATCCGGTTTGCTACCCAACTCATAATGTAAAGGTGCGTAATGCCTTTGGATAAGTAAATGCGAATATTCCTTGCGGGTCGATCGAATATTTTTTTTTTTTATTTAGACACTTTTCTTCGTTTGGTGCTTTAATTGTTCTCAAAACACAGAAACTTCCACTGCACTTCATTTTGTTATTTTTTTTTCGCTATTACGGAAACCCAACGATGCCTCTCTGTACACCTGATATGAGGCGAACACTGAGAACGTTGCACATCGGTCGCGAGAAGGAACTCTCCAAACGCGCGCGGGTTAATCAGAGAGGCCCCAAAAATTTAGCGACTCCCTTGGGACGCTATGCGCGGCGAGACCGCCCCACACCAACGTGAATTTCCGATTGCTGGCGCACTCAACGAGATGCAGAAAAAGGGCTCTGGCTCCAAAAGAAAGCTATTCGTTGTAAAAAAAAAAAAGTTTACGCGCCATTCTGCTCTCGGCTACAAACACATGCTAACCGATAACTCGTAAAGCGTGGCATTGTCGAAGGAACATCAGAAGACCGTTCAAGACACGAATTTACAAACTGCGCTTGATAAAGAACCCTGCAACTTCATAAAGCAGCGCTTGTGGTGTCGTCTTCTCGTCTCGTGTTCCGTCCACGTTTCGCGCTGTTTACACCAGGATGGAAAACCAACAAGCCCAAGCTGCTATTCTAGCGAAATACATAAAGAACTGTGACGTCCACGATAAGATTGATTTCGCAGACAGCATATGTCATATCGCTCCAAATAGGGGAAAGAAATAACAGGCCCTGTAGTAACTAGCCGAGCTACACGAGCAGGCTCGAATTAATCGAGGCGCCTTACAAGAGAGAGAGAGAGAGAGAGAGAGAAAGGCAAAGGAAAGACAGGGAGGTTAACCAGAGATTATCTCCGGTTGGCTACCCTGTACTGGGGGAGGGACAAGGGGATGCAATAGGTGAGAAAGAAAGAAGGATAAAAAAAAGGGAAAGAAACCTAAGCACACACACGCACGTACACACGAACTATTTCTGTGGGCACTGTCACGCAGCCCGCAAAGAGGCGCCTTACAATTACTCCCATTACAGGTAGGTTGACGCGTACCCCTCCAGCTGTTCAGCGTATGAATTAGAATGCATGCAAGGCGAATACATTGCCGATTATAATGCTTTTCTTACAAGTGCTTGCCATTGGAGAGAGAGAAAAATAAAAAATAAGAAATAATGAAGGATTGCGTGTTGAGGGTGGGGAAGGGGAGGGGGGCTTTTTTTTACAAATGTGAAGTGAGATGATTGCCTTTCGAATGAATGGCGATCGTCGGTTTGTAGATGCACCTGACACGCCCTTGATGGCGGCGCGTCTCAATCTGTTCTGCATAGCGACCGCACCCGAGGGTAGTCTCGGGGCATTCGAGCAACTAAACGAAGACAAAATTTATTCTTTTAGAAAAAGAAGAGCAAGACAAACAAAACATGCGGAAACACAGCGTGGCGACTGAAGTGCCACAGAAACCAGCTGGCAGCCGAAGTGCTGACGTCGTTTTTCTTTTCCTTTCTTCGCCATTTTGTTTTTCCCCGCTACATCTTAGAGCACTCTTGACTCAATTACACGGTCAGAGAAAGTAGACAGAGGCAAAGTAGAAGACTCAACAAACGGCGACGGGCGATAAAAGGAGTCCGATCAATAATCGAGGCGCGAATTTGCATAATGACTGCTAGAATGGCGTTTGGAAAGAGAATCCCCCTTTTCTTCAAAGAAGATCGTCGTTGTCTTCGGCAGGAAGAGCGGGGGGGTCGTTGCAAATTCAATCCAAACGGCTGCACAGCGATCCTTCCGTCGTCCAGGAATGAAGCACGCCACCACGGGGGGAAACACGGTATCGGCCAGGAGAGACGGCGTGTCGCAGGCGGTGTGGGAAAGGGAATACGGTCATCGAAGGCGGTCTACGTGAGTACACAGAGTACGGCCAGGAGTTTGAAGTGGAACCGAGGAATCGCAAACTGCGGGAAGAATGTGAGAGGCTACGAAGGGACTCCCTGGACGGCGTAATAAAGAGAGAAAGGAAGGAGAGAAAGGAGACGGCAATCGAAGGGAAAGGAAGGCAGGAATGGAAAGGTGAAAAGGAAGAAACGAATATCCAGAGAAAGCGAGAGAGAAAGCAAGGACTGGAGAAAGAGAGAAAACAAGGGGGAACGGAACGAATTAATAGATGAAGAGGGTTAAGGAACAAAGTGAGGGAGAAAAAGATAAATAAGAAAGGACAGAGAAAGAAGGAAAGAAAGATCGAGAAAGTTGTGGTTCTCAGTGTGCATGCCTGCCTGTCGGTCATATATATATATATATATAGCACCACCGAAGAATGGGCAACGGGCGTTCGGTTTCCATGCAAATTAGGGCCCGACACTAATGCGACGAGCTTCGCTGCGGGAATGTTCGAGCGTTGAAAGTCTTCTTCGATGGTGTTCGCCGGCTTCTTGGGCGATGGGTGCGACGGGAGAGTCTTTCGACCTTCCTTTGATGTACGCGCGTACAGCGTTGTAAAAGCATGGCCGTGCCGTCTGAGCCATTAACGAAGCACTGCTTCTCTGGCGTCACTATAGTAGCTCATTTGACGTGTTACTTTCCTTACTTTGCATCGTTTCCTCTGTTCGTTGTTTTTATTTGGTACGTTGCGTTAGCTTTCCGCGCGTAAAGGATAGCATATTCTTTGCAAGTACTAGACATCATGCCTGTGGTATCTGTTATAAACTCTGGTTTTAATGTTATAGCGATATTTCTTCTTGTACGGACCAAGATGTCGAGTTTCGTCGAATGAGAAAGTCGTCTCAGGTGAAGAATCTATAGCGAGCATCGCAAAGGGATGAAAGAAGAACCAGTTGACGGCAGCCTTAAAGACGTCCAAGCCTCAGCTTGATTTTCCATTTCTTTTAAACTACAAATCATTCACTATTTGAAGATTTCTAATGTTGATCTCTGGGATAGGAACTGGAAAAGTAAGAAATAAGCTAAAGGAAGGCTGCGCAAAGGGAAAGATAACCGTGACTGAGCATACTCTCATTCGATGTAATGCACCCACAACCACGAGGGCTCAGAAGGAACGTGAGACATCATTTAGCGCTGTGTGGTGTTTCGTGTACCTTCCATGTCAGTGTCGTTGTGGCCTGCGATACAACGAATTAGATGACATGCCAACAGCCTCATAGAGTCACTCGCATTCACGCTACTCGCCGAGTAGTTTGCTAAGCTTTATCAAACTGCATAGGCAAAATCGGAAAAAAGATAACTACGACGTGCATATCTAAAATTGCTCTATATGTCATACGTCGATTGCCAAAAGAAGGAGAGGGGGGGGGGCTTGACTGACACACCAATGAGCGTTTAAACGCGGCCATGCTCGATCGAAAAACTAGATCGCACAATGCACATGGTACTGGAGCGGGTTATCGCCACTTCAAGCACCGGCGAGCACAAACTTTTCGCTTACTTGCGCCAGGATCGAAATCCAGCGAGGCCCACATAATGAGCTAGGAGGGGCTGAACTTTCGTTAGGTAAGCAACGTTCCGACATAAAAGTGCTAACGTATAAGAGGGAAGAGAAAACGCGGGACCACCTGGAGTTCAGTACAGGGCTGGCCCTTTTTTCTTATGTTTCTCAGATGCGGGGACAAGGTTCGGCAAAAACAGCACACACAACTTAAGCTTCAGGCACGTTTGATCGTACGCGGATCAATTATATTCGCCCAGTGAAGCGCATCCAAAAGAAATAAAATAAAGAGGCCCAAGCGGCTGTGTGTCGTGTTTCGTGCGCAGGGCATTTGTTGCGTCCCAGCGCGTCAGAGTCAAGGGCAAAAACAAGTTGGACGCACTTCCGCCTCGATGACGTGTTGCGAAAATCCCGAAGCACGACTCCCATCTCCACATACCATATAAGCAGCTATAGCGTTAAAATAAATCTTGTTTTTGTTTTATTTCGGTTACACCGCAGAACGTTCAAGGAATTTGCTCTCAGTGATGGGGCACGTCACGTCCACGTCGTGTGGTTGAGCAATGAACCCCGATCTGATCAGCAGAAAAATTCGGTACGAATGACTTCGGTCTTGCCTCGTTTCGGGCAACCTTCTCTCCAGCTGGCGCTCGTTTCGCACGACCGCATTGCTCTCTGATTGGTTAGGAGCCACCATCTTGTAATGGACTTCACGTGTAATAGGAGCACTGAGTGGGACTTAATCGCGGTGACGGCGACTCGCGTAATAAAGGATCTCGTGAAACCATTCTGGTTCTAGTGCAATCAAGGTTGCTCATTGCAACGCGCAGCACTTTCGCCTGCGAACAAGCGAAGCTTGTAGTAAGAGCATTGTCAACTCGTACGCGCATTAAGAACAGAGGGACTGATACCAACTCATTTGGTGGGAATATATAGCTGGCCGTCTTGATGCGAACGCAGTTTTCAAGAGTTGTCGTGATACAAAGAATGGACGTTGAACGTTGAAATCAGTGCTTTGTGGTGTGTGCATCTCCGGTTAGTCTTCGTTTCTCTCGCTGCTTACCTCCACGAGGTATGGTGATCCCACTAACCCAGAACATCGTCATCGTCGACATCATTTGCAGGGATCGTCTGGCTGGCTCACGAGGTTTACATCTACAGACCTCTGCTCGGGCATTAACCAGGGTGCTACCCACCGCGGTGCCTATAACGTTACAGTGCAAAGCTCGAGGTCACGGGTTTTGATCCCGGCCTTGGCTGCCGCAGTTTCATTGGCGCGAAATGTTAGAGAACCCCGGGTGGTCGAAATTAATCGGGAGTACCCCCACGCCGTGACTTATTATCATATAGCGATCTTGAAACGTAAAGCCTAGCCTTTAATCAATTTTAACCAGGGTGGCCAGTGACGCTTACTGTAAGCTTAACTGGATTTTCCGTTTTGACGATGTCGCTTGAAAAATTAATGTGCCGGTCGTCTCGGGGTTCCAAGCACTGACGGCCTTTGTTCTAAGATATAGCAATATAAGTTAAGGTATAGGGTTTATAGCCCCAAGGCATCATCGTGGGCTACCGAGGGTGAGCTGCACCACTGGGAAAGCTGATGCCGCCGTCGGCGTGACGTGGTAGGAGGGATCACGTGGACGCAGCGGCCGCGTCGGCTACTTCGGAAGCGCCGAAGCGAGCTGAAAACGAAAACGTCCCACTTGCGGCTGCGGTTCTGATTAAGTGGGGAGGTTTCCCCGCTTCGGTTTCGTGCTTGGCAACACTTTAAAGCTCTATAACAGGCGGTGGCTGCAGGTGGTGGCTGCCTGTGAGGGCGTCCAACATGATAGGCTGCGGCTCGGTGCGGCAGCGCCGGACGTACGTGACTGAGCTCGGTGTCAGCCTTCACACGTACCGGCAGGACAAGAAGCTGCGTGAAGCTTCGATCGAGAAACTTAGAACCGGCAAGCAGCGATCGGCTACAACTCGGGTGTGCAGCCAGCACTTCCGCGAGGATGATTTTTGCTACGGCGTCGGGGCTGCGATGTTCGGTGAGTAGCGGAAAGCGCGCGCTGAAACGCTCGCCTGCGCGCGCTGCCCGGCTAATGTCGTGAAGCTTTAGTCTAAGAGCTTGTGGGTGCTAGATACTGGCAAGTTCACTGGAATGGAAAGGGAAGGGTAAAAAGTACATTTAAAGAAGGCCTGGCATATGTTCATGCTTGTGTAGCACCAAATAATGAAATGCACTGGATTAAGAAAAAAGAAGGAGCGGGTAATTGCTCGCTGAGAAGACTGATAAACATACAGTGCGACGCAACTTGCGGAATAATGATATTGAAATGTCCAAGACTTCAACAACAACAACAACAAAAAAAAAGAGTGAATCGTCGCGACGGTACATACAAGGCGCCGTCGCAGGCGTCGAAGTCAAAGCCGCCACAACGCCAATTGCAAGAGAGGCAACTCGCGGCTACATTCGGATATCGCCGGCGCGCAAGGAAGAAGCACGGAAACATGCATGCTTGCAGTCTCGAAGGGATGCGCATGCGCACATGCGTCGGTCTCGACATCAGGCGTGCGCCGCTAGAAGACGAGGAGGTTCGTTTCTCCACGCGCTCGCGCGCTCGTTAACATTTTGTGGGCGAGTGTACGTATTCGACAAAGAGATAGTGCCTGCAAACCATTCTGTGCTTTCTGTTAGCCCAAGATTATTATTTTGACAGCGAAAAACTTTCTTCGTTTCGAGAGTACTTACAGAAATGCCCAGGAGGGCTCCCGCGCGGTGTTTTTATTGAGCGCCGTCAGCCGAACCTATGATGAGCGCGCCGCGTTATTCCTCATACTACGCAAGCAAGAAGCTGCGTGAAGCTTGGATCGAGAAACTTAGAACAGGTGGCGACTCCGTAGGTCCTCGCACCCAACAGAAGCTATGCGAGGGCCTGCGGTTTAATTTGTGTCACGGGAAGTTCTGCAACGTGCATCTGAGTCAAGGCATGCTCGCCTAGCGTTATCTCGAATGGTCAAATTTTAATGAGGTCAGAACTGTTGCACGCATTTCTACGCGGAGAAGTGATGCCAGAATAGAGAATAACAACAGAATATCACCACGAAAACTTAGCTCAAGTTAGCGTTGTCGGAACAGGCGCGCAGCACGCAAACTCCGCAAAGAAAAAAAAAATAAAGAACATTCTGCTGTTCCCAAAGTACTACCCGCTTGCGCATACACTGACGTAAACTTCGAAACAGACAACCACACAGTCAACCTGACGTAACGATTTGCTTAACGTTGGTTTGGTTAACGTGGACCTCTACACAAATCTTCAGGTTAGAAAAGAAAAAAATTGCTCTGAACGTCGTGTGTTTTGGCTCGTACGAAAAGACTGTCCGAGTTTCTTATTCCTAGCCCATCTGCGCTGACAAAGTGTGCCGATGGTATGAAAACGGGGAAAAAAGAATACACGACCTTGCGAAGAACCTGCGCGATGAAAAGCAAGATTCGTTCAAGTAATTAATGGCACCAGGCACGGCGTACCGCGTACGCGGGCCCGGAGCTGATCGACCTGAGGGTTTACCTGTATGTAGCTCCAGGACAAACAAAACTGACGCGTTGCGGGGAAGCAAATCGAACGAGACGGCGATCGAAGCCGGGGAGAATAGTGCGTCCGGAAAGGCCGCCTATCGTCTCGAGAGTTGGTGGGCGACATTTCTTTGTCAAGGCTTCGCGAAAGGCTGCAACTCCCCCCCCCCCCCCCACCCCCCACGCTACCCCCCCATTTCTCTTCTTCCACCTACCCTCTCTTCCCTTTCCATTTCTTCTTTTATTCCTTCCCGCCTATACACCTCGACAGAGACGCTTCTTATACCTGTCTCAAAAACTTGGCACGTCGTTCTCCGGGTGGGTCGTTCTTCTCAGATTTTGAAGTTCGCTCCATTTGATCTGTTGTCGTCGCGCGGGCGCGACTTCAATCACTGGCTTCACGCGCGATTTCTCTCCTTGAACCAAATGAAAAAAAAAAGAAGAAACGAGGAAAAAAAATGAGTGGGCTTCGCCACAACTACATTTTCGTTTTATAACGTTTTCATCACCTTTCTGCACTTCGCACGTAATTCAAAGGTCGCTGCAATTCAGGCCGGATAGCATGAGGAGTTGAGCGGCGAGGGTAAGGGGGGCATGGACGAAGCCTTCAGGGCTCGTTTTAAAATACGGTACTTGCTCGCGAATCGATTCCCGAACCCCCCACCACGGTTGACGGGACGCATTGATTACGCCTTATCGATCGCACCGACGCCCTTTCTCCCCTCTTTTTTGTTCTTTTATCATATTTCTTTACACACTGACTGCTCGAGTCACAGTTGAAAATGACGAGCGGCAAACGCAACGTCCAACATTCCCCGCCAGCCTTGCCAACTCGTTTCTTTCCAGCATCCGTTCGCAGGCAGTGAAGGAATAATTTTTCGCTCTGCTTTGTTCTTTTCTCTTGCATCCTCTCGCCAGCTTTGTCGAGATGGCAGCCTGCTGACGATCGCTGCTGACGTCTCAGTCAGCGCCGGCAAATTCGTGAGATATATAGGCAAGTGTTCTCGTAATCTATAAAGGCGCACGCGGACATCCGCGTTACGTATCGATTCTAGCGGCGATTCTATAGCCACTTCTTCGCACTTGCTATCCAAATTTTCCATTCCCTCTGTGATCGCTTGCCGCACTGAGTTTTACTCCGATTCGAGCAGCATCAAAGTCGTCGTTTTTCTCTGCTGCTTGATCACGTGTTCATACGAGGCGATCATTTTTTTGATCTAGTGATCATCTAGTTATCAAATACGTACCTCCCACTTGGAATTGAATTGGAACGCCAGAAGCTCGAACATGGAACATTTTTGGTACATCATTTGAACAAACAAACACGTTTGTTTAAACACAGCACGAAACAACAACAACAAAAAAAAACCAGCTATCTCGAAATCGTTCACGGCAGATTCGTCGTCGCGCGAAATAAAGCGAGGAATCAGCAGTGCTTGCGAATCGGCGCTCCATGCAGAAATTTGATGAAGGTTATGTATTTGAACTGTAGAGGCCTGCATTTTCAGACAGGCTCGGAAGGGCGAAGAAAAAAAACGCGAGCTATCGAAGAATCGCCCAAAGGAATTTTTTAGTCATGCGATATAAATGAGGAATACTCGCAAGAACGTGCAGCTGCGGGCATTGTAGCAACGTTTAAGGATGCCTGCTTTTGGGGAAAGCTGGGTTGAAAAGCCTCTGTGTTTGGTTTGACGTGGTGTTGCGCGCCATGTAGCACCGAGTCAGCGTGTGACAGCTGTGTCCTCCGAGATCTGCGTCTGCGTTCTTCTTGCTTATTGCGAGATGAGGTATCGACCTAGAAGCTTCGGACAACACGACATGAATCGGTGCAAACACTATAACGACGAACTGGCCATCGCAAATAAGGCTTCTTGTGTGATTTCACTTGCCGCGGTGAAAAATACACGAGGACATGTAAATAAACGACCGAACGAGAAACAGCATCAGTCGGAACCATATTTATTCAGAAATTAAAAAAAACAAACATTATCGGGTCTTACGTGCCAGAAGAACTATCCGATTATGAGGCACGCCGTAGTGAGGGACTGTGGAATAATTTGGACCGCCTGGGGTTCTTTAACGTGCATCTAAACCTAAGTAGACGGGTGTTTGTCCCATTTCGCCCCCATCAGAACGCGGCCGCCATGGCCGGTATTTGATCCCCCGACCTTGTGCTTAGCAGCCCAACATCATCACTAAGCAACCACGGTGGGTAAATTTATTCAGAAAAACAGAGCTATTGTTTTTAAGGAGGAATTTACCAGCGTGCGAAAACACATTTGCGCACCGAATACAGACCAGTTAACAATGAAAATTTAATTACTTAAATGCATGTAAAATTGATGTTCATTACTGTGCCGGGCCAAATACGCAAAGCTGCTACAAATATATTTCGTCTTTCTCCTGTGAAAAAAAAAGAAGTGCATATATGTTTTATGAACAAGGATAGTTGCGAGTGACGCTCTTTCCTAACTGTTCATTCCTTTAGATGTTTACCTCTTCTTCCACTGCGAGAAGTATGAACCAACTAGCTCAGTAACAAGATGTGATGCGGGGTTACATATCTCGGAGGCGCACGTGACACACAAGAGGCTTCACGCTAGAAGCTTCGCGAACCAGTAAACGCACTAAGTATATAGCTTGCTATCACAGGCACAAAATGGAACGAAACAAACTCCTCGACCAAACGGATATATATATATATATATATATATATATATATATATATATATATATATATATATATATATATATATATATATATATTGTACTGAAGGCACTGGGCAGTGGGCATGGTGCTGGTGTGCTGGTGCAAGAGAAGACGACGAGAAGTGCTTGCTTCCCCGTTGCGATATAGCGCCGACCTGTTTACGCCTAGCGCTACAACCTATATCTAGTTACCCTTCTGCTAGGTGAACACCCCCATTGCATTTGGTGGAGGTGCTGGGTTTCTCTTCGACATCCTGGAACTCCGCAGCCGAACGCTACCACCAGCTGTTGCAATGGATGAACCGGGACCGTCCCAGGCTGCTGCTCCCGTGCCCCCCGCCATCGTCTGTTCTGGCGTCATCCGGCAGCGCGATCCGGCTATATTTAGCGGCACAGACGACCACGACGTGGAAGACTGGCTCGCCGAATATGACCGTGTAAGCGCCTATAATAAGTGGATCTCTTCGCTTATTGACTTCCTGTCTAGCCAGTCGCCAGCACCGATCTCTCGGACGCTTCGTCGCCAAGCCACGCACTTCATCATTCGGGATAACCTGCTGTACCGCCGCAACTACAATTCCAGCGGCCGTAAGTGGTTGCTTGTTATACCCCGACACCTCCGCTCCGACATCTGCGCCACGTTCCACGACGACCCACAATGCGGCCACGCTGGTGTATTAAAGACATACTCTCGCCTGCAGCTTCGGTACTACTGGCGTGGTATGTACCGTTTCGTTCGCCAGTATGTCCGGTCATGCCACATATGCCAACGACGCAAGACGCCACCTCAACATGCCACCGGCCCCTTGCAACCTTTACCATGCCCCGCGCGCGCATTCGACCGCGTCGGCATTGACCTATACGGTCCGCTTCCCAACACTCCAAGCGGCAACCGCTGGGTTATTGTTGCTATCGACCACCTCACGCGGTACGCTGAAACTTCAGCCCTAGCATCTGCCACAGCAAAAGACGTCGCCAGTTTTATCCTTCAAAATCTGATTTTACGCCATGGCGCACCTCGAGAATTACTGAGCGACCGCGGTCGCGTTTTCCTCTCTGACGTCCTTTCAGCATTGCTAAAGGAGTGTCGCATCATTCACCGCACTACCACGGCATATCATCCTCAAACTAATGGGATGACCGAACGTTTCAACCGCACCCTTGGTGACATGATGGCCATGTATGCTTCATCTGACCACTCGAATTGGGATCGCATTCTACCTTTCGTCACCTACGCTTACAATACCGCCACGCAAAGCACCACTGGGTTCTCCCCTTTCTTTCTCCTTTACGGACACGAACCTTCATGCACTATGGACACGATTCTACCTTACCGGCCAGATGCTTCGGAGTGTACGACTGTTTCTAGAGCGGCTGCTTACGCCGAAGAATGTCGCCAGCTCGCTCGTTCGTTCACATCCCAGGACCAGTGGCGCCAAAAGCTTCGCCACGATTCATCCACTACGGCTCCGTGCTTTGCGCCTGGCTCGCTGGTCTGGTTGTGGGTGCCCTCTACTCCTCCAGGCCTTTCGTCCAAGCTGCTCTCCAAGTACCACGGTCCTTATCGGGTACTGAAACAAACATCCGCGGTCAACTACCTCATCGAGCCACTCGAAACGCCTTCCGACCAGCGTCGTCGGGGCCAGGAAATTGTCCACGTCTCCCGGCTCAAGCAGTGCCATGACCCCCCTGTGTTCTCCTGTCCTTAAGTCGCCAGGATGGCTACTCTTTCAGTGGGGAGTGATTGTACTGAAGGCACTGGGCAGTGGGCATGGTGCTGGTGTGCTGGTGCAAGAGAAGACGACGAGAAGTGCTTGCTTCCCCGTTGCGATATAGCGCCGACCTGTTTACGCCTAGCGCTACAACCTATATCTAGTTACCCTTCTGCTAGGTGAACACCCCCATTGCAATATATATATTTATATTTATTTATATTTATATTTATATGGAGCCGTACGCTAGATACGCGTGCATTCGCACACGCACACAAAAGAGGAAGAGAACAGAAAAAAGCACTCGAGCAGGAACTGCTGTAGCGCACTCCATTCTTTTCCCGCTCGCGGTAAACACACCTGTTTGTTCAAACGCTCCTTCAGGTGGGGGCGGCGGCCCTATCAAGCAGATGTCACAAGACGCACGGGGCGTGACCGTATACGCTCTCCGCGCATTTTTCTTCTGCCAGGTGCGATTTGGACGCCTCGGGACACTTCGGGCGTGGCCCCACTTCCTTAAAGGGAACCGCGGGATGCGGTCATTTTTCACGGGCCGAGCTTCGACCTGTGTGCAAGTGCGACTGTTTATATGCACCCGTGCACCTATGTTTGCCTTCCTCAGCTCTCTCTCTCTCTCTCTCTCTCTCTCTCTCTCTCTCTCTCTCAGTTCTGTAGCTGTCTTTTTTACCTTGTTCTCTTTTTCCGCACTCCGATCGAATGACATGTTCATGTTCATTGTTTTATATCTTTTTCCTTACCCGCCGCGTTGGCGTAGCGGCTATAGTATTGCGCTGCTAAGCTCGAGGTCGCGGGATCGAATCCCAGCCGCGGCGGCAGCATCTAGATTGGGGCAAAGACGCCCGTGTCTCGTGCTTTAGGGTTATGGTAAAAAAAAAAAAAAAAAAAAAAACAGGTGGTCAAAATAAATTCGAAGTCACTCTCTACGGCGTGCATCATAATCACACCCTTGTTTTGGCACGTAAAACTTCAGAATTAAGCTAATGAATATTTTTTGTTGGTTCCTCTTAACCACAAAGTGGTTAAACGTCCGTATCTGTTATATTATATTGAGTGTTATATATAACGCTCTCAAAGAAGTTTCTTAAAGGTTTTTTTTTTCCTTTTCCCACGTCTGTTGACGAGCTGTCGCTATACAGCGACATTTTAAACTAGTGCGACGTACTCACCGGAATCGGGCAGAGCTACGTTGCTGAGATTCTGAGCGCGAGGTCGAAAGGTCGATAGTCGGCCACCTACATACACGTTGACTTATCGACAGGGCGCGCTGGGGGAAAACAAAATGTGACCTGAATTGATCCGGAGACCTCCCCGGCTCTGTTTTCTCTAGCACTCTCTCTCTCTCTCTCTCTCTCTCTGCACATTTACGATTTAAGAAAGGAGCAGTATAACTGACAGAGTAGTCCAGAAGCGCGAAATGCGACTCGACGAACACTACTGATTTAAATCAAGTTTGTAATTGAATGAACGAGTAAAAAAAATGTTTTTGCCACGTTCGAGTAAACGTAGAGCGGCTGAGACCCGCTTGCCAGATTCGCCGTGTTGAACCTAACATTCGCCGGGGTTTCACGTATGCCTACGCCAAACGGAAATGTAGCCGGTGCCCGCTACAGAAGCGTTCTTGTTGGCTTCAAAACCAGCACGCTGCTGTGTCCCTCCTGCGTGCAAGCTTGGACATTTTTGGTCGATCAATAAATTCCTTTATGTAGGAGTCATTTGGCACGCAGTGACCGAATACTGCACCAGGGAGGCCAATTCGTGTTCTGTTCAGGGAGTGCCTTTCTTGAAGCTTAGTGGGCCTTCCTAATTTGGTTTTACCTGGATTAGTATAGCCCCACTCACTCTCGGCATATTCTACCGGTGGCAGGCGTCACTCCAAGCCTGCAGATGTAGTGCACTCGAGGGGGTGAATTTCAAGCTCCGGACCCGTATGTTCTTATAACCCCCTGCTGCGTTACAGGTCTGAATCGGTTGGCGCAGGACAGGGGTAATTGGAGATCGCAGGGAGAGTTCTTCGGCCTGCCGTGGACATAAAACTGGCTGATGATGATTATGATGATGATGATGATGAATAAGTTCCTTTTACGGCTTGCGTTTGAATATTTCCGCCCTAAATGGCCGAAGGGCCAGGTTATCGCACCGTTGACAAAGCCCTTCATTGACAGCGCGCGCCTTAAGATCCTTTTTTCATTATGTGATTCGAGGAAAACTGCGTTCTTAAGGCGAGACTGCTCCCGGGTCGAGCAAACATGCTGCGTGGCATAGTCGTCCCATGGCCATCGCTCGAGAATTGACCAATCGAGCGAGTTCATTACGATCACACACGAAACTCATCATCATTCGTGATTGTATGCCATCTTCGGTGTCTTCAGGATCCGTTACGCGATTGTTAAACGTTCATTCTTTTCTTGTGCACGCGTGTGCACCAACCGTTGCCTCGCTCGCTGCGCGGGCGCCCGCTTACAACCACTCCCTTAATGCGCACTTTTTTGCGAAGGCATTATCTAAACCTGCTCGCCGAATCGAATATTTAAAATAAGCACGTGCTGCGTATAAAAGTTTAGTAGTCGGTATCGGAGGTTTTGGATATTGCGTACCGGGACACCTGCGGAAACTTTCGACGATCGAACGCTCTAGTTTATTCGTTATTATTTTTGAAATTAAATCTACCTACTATAGAGACTGGCTTGATGGGCGACGTCAGCTCCTCCTTCTGGCTTAGCGAAACAATGAATAATAACGTTAGGCCAGGCTCAAGCAAATACACACACACACAAAAAAAGAAGCACAACACCTTTCACTCGCCCGACTCTTAGCTAGAAGAGGAATGTTGCGCAAAACAACACCGTAGATCTCGGCTGCAATTCTTGTCACTTGCGCCGGCGTTCTAGAAAAAGAAAATGAAACTATTCGTTGAGGGCAGTGTAGGCTTTGCCATTTCTCAACCAGTTCGTGCTCGCAGATAAGTGTGTACAATACTGCGCGCGCTAACGCCCCTGTGCGCGAGGATTAGGACTTTTCACGTGAGTGATTACATACACGGGCGTTAAACTGTGCTTAAATATGGAAAGACGCATGAGGTGGGGGGCGGGGGGAGATAGGCGGTCACCAAGAGAACGTGGTGGCCAGAGGAAACAAAATGACGCGCTACGCGCAAACCGGCAAAACATCGTCGTTTATCTTCGCGTCTTTCCCAGAAGATGCACTTTTCTTCGCTTGGCGATGCACGGAAAAGAAAGGGGGGAAGAAAAGGAAAGAAGCAAACGTCTGCGGGAGATCGCGCAGGCGCGCGCGAGGATATTCAGCAAGGGACGCAAGCGTCAGAACGCTCGACGGGTGAGCAAGCGAGCGGGCGACGTCCTTCCCTCATAAATCCCGCTTAACGGACGACGCGTCCCAGACTCCCAGCGCGCGCAAGGATGCAGGGAAAAAAGAAATAAACAGAAAAGTAAAGCGGAGAGGAGGAGGCGCGCAATGGTCGCGAAGCCCAGGCAGAGCCGCTGAATTTATCATGGAGCGGCGATCTGGCCTCGAGTCTGCGTGGCGTCCAGGCCGCGCGAGGCGGAACGGTGGACGAACGCGCGCGCTTGTGGTTTCAAGGAGCGCGAGCTTCCTCGTCTTCATACTTTATTTAATCCTTCTTCCATCGCCATCCACCCCTCTTCGTCGTCGTGCCTCCCTCGCTCACTCCGTCCCCACTGCTCGTGTGTGCCCCTTTCTCATTTGATATGCTTCCTCTCCCTTTCCTTTCCACTTGTTCCGCGTCTCCCTTTCCATCTGCTCGCAGTCCTCGTTTTCCCAGTGCTTGACGTTCTATCTCTCTGAGACGCTATCATTCGCTGTATCATTTCGGCGCCTTCTCTTCCTCGTTCTACGCCTCCTCCCCTGGCTTCAAAGGCAGCTCGTTAAATCGACGTCTTGGACGTGCTTTTTCCTCCTCCGCGTCCTTCTCTTTGGACTTCCTTTCCGAGCTTCTTCGTACTTCGGCTTGATCTCCATCTCACTGCGCCGCCGTCTGCACCGCGCCCTTTCTTTAATAGTCATCTCGCTTATGACGTCACATTGGAGGAGGCCAAACGCGACGGACTCGGGGCGTGCGATTCGCCGCCGAGAAAAAAAAAAAGGGTGGGGGGGGGGGGGGGGGGGCGACGGAGAGCGCAGGTCGGTTGCGCGATCTCTTTGCGAGGCCGTCTCACCGAGCTAGTGCTCAATAATTCCGTGCAGCACCGTTGAAACGGCTGCTGCACTTCGCCGCACCGGGCGGATGCGCGTCGCGTACCGTTCGCGGCGCTGGTCGTATTACTTTGGGCCTGCTGCGTTTTTGTTATGCCTGGGGAAATGCGCACATGTGCCGAATTTTGTCCGCCTGCACTCACCGCGAGAAGAGGAATTAATCGCCGTAAAACTGCCAGGGTGGTCGGTTCGGCGAGGTTAAATTAGGTTAGGCTAGCTTAGGGGCGTGTGTTCTAGCTCCCGAGGCGCTGGTGGCGTGTCTACTGGCCTGTAAAACACGATTGCACCTACAGAATGTGTCGTAGGTTGTGCGCAAAAAATAATAATAAACAAAGTACGTGGTAATAAATACTCGCAAAAATTTTAGCGCACCAGGGGATTTAGCCCACGTTATTTTAGCGCGCCTGGGGATAGAGATGTGCCGGTATGGCGAGGCACTTTTCGCAGCATGCTACGCACATACGAGTGCTGGAACCAAATATTGTAAGGGTTGATTTCAAAGGATCGATGTGTTATGTTTACGGGCCTAGCAGTGAAATAAGAGTTCATGAAAGGTACTCAGGGTGTTGAATATGCAAAGGGACGCCTTTGTGTAGACAATGTAGTTTCGAAGGAAGCGGATTACAAGAAGGAAATCTCCCAGTGAATAAAATCGCATATAGCAGGCATTCTCAACTTGCATACGAAACTTACCGATATCACTTGAAAAAAAAAAATAAAAGAAAGGAATAAAGTTCAGCAGCATGCTGCACTCCTGTAACACGTAAAGGCGAAAGCCTGCTGCACACGTGGTGGTGAATTAAGTTTTAACTTATAAGTTTGGAGCGGTCAGACTTCTTGCAAGACATAACGAGTTGCAGTGTGATGTAAACGTACGGCGCTGTAGGTCGACTTCGTCAACGACACGTGCGAGTACAGAATGCACTAACTAGAGGTTCTTTCATTCTTTCTTTTGTTTTCTCTTTCTTTCCGTCTTTTTTATTTCTGTCTTTCTCTCGTTCTTTGTTCGTTCGTTCTTCCTTTCGTGTTTCCCTTCTCTCTCTTGTTTTCTCTTTCTTTCCGTCTTTTTTTTTTAATTTCTGTCTTTCTCTTGTTCTTTCTTTCTTTGTTCGTTCGTTTCCCTTTCTGTCTTTCTTTCTTTCTTTCTTTCTTTCCTTTGTTTCTTTATTCATATTCAGCCATTGCATCCTTGCTTGCTTACAGGGGGTATGAGCTATTCCTAATGATGATATTTTTTGTCTCAGTCGACTAAACGCCTTTTTCGGCGGGTACCAGTCATTGCAACGAGCCACTTAAGGCCTTCGCCTTAAAAGCACAACAGACAAAGAAAGTAAATATAATATTAGTGCGCTCTGCCCAATGATATCCTATGGGACTGAGGGTTGCGATCATTCTTAAGAGACTTCAGATCATGTGTCGAGAGAGAGAGAGAGAGAGAGAGAGAGAGAGAGGGGAGAGAACTCATAAGAGAAAGGCAGGGAGGTTAACCAGACTGGGCTAATTTGGTTACCTTGCTCCCGGTAGGAGCTATGAGAGCGAATATGATAGGTGCAGCCTTAATACAGGAAGACGGCAGAATAAAAAAAAAAGCACTGGAAGTTGTTCTAGTTCAGTTTAGATATAACAAGTTGGAGTCGGGCAAGTCAAGTAAAGCGTAGACTAGATCACCCGTTGGCCCATTAGCGTAGTAGAATGGGTGTGACGGGTAGGGAAACACAGCAGTGGGTGGCGTAGGACAAGGTGGCATGATGTGATTAAGAACTTCGCAACTAGGGACTTCGATTAGCAGCTCCGACGCATTCGGCTGGCGCAAGTACCACGTGTAGAGGTTTTCTTCCCGTGCTCCGCGCAAATAGACTGCGGTGGAACAGGGTAATGTGATAACTCTACCACATAAAGCCGTTTAATTTTATTCCGCGCAGATAAAACAGGCAAGGGAATAATAATAAGGCACCGCGTGGTGTTGTAGAATCTCCCTAAGCGGATCCGCAAAATATGCGAGCTTTTTTTTTTGTGTGTGTGTGTTTAACCGATAAATACTTTTTTCTTTCATTGCTCGAAACTAATTTCTCCATCTTTCGCGTAAAGAGTAACACTGAAGGTTCCTCACATGAAACTGATAGTGAGACAACTTGCGAAAACAAGGCTACGTGTTTCTGCCACGCGATAGCACTGACGCAATTGTTCTTTGCTTACAATTGGTGCACGTTGGCGGAGTTGCGCCACACGCAGATAGTACGCAGTCGGTGAAGCTTCTGTACTTGTTGCGGTGCGTTGTCGCGGCGCCACCTAGCAACCGCTCGACGAATGACGGCTGTGGCCTCCTTCGAGATTTCGACGACCAAGCCAACTTTCGCCTTTTTCACGCTCCTTTTTTCTTTATTTTTCCCGTTGTCGTAGTAACACATATGACACGCGACAAGTTTCAGAGAGGATTGCGGGTACAAGTGCAAACACTTTCACGAGCAAAATTTTTTGTTACTGGATATCTCGGAGACACATATGACGTACAGAATGATTCAGACAAAAAAGAAGACTTCGTGTGCCAGTGGCAAGACAAAGTGTAGTTTGCTTCAGAAATTAGAATTGGAAGCGAAAGCAGCACCAGACAAGCCATATCAGACGCTTCGGGCGCGAATGCTGCGGTACGATATACGCCGTGGCGTGTGGCGTGTCATTGCTTCATGCTTGCAGCTGTCGTGGCCTCGCCAAACACGGGAACACGGCAAAATACGAGCCGTGCTAATGCCCTGCAACGAATGTGGTCGCCAGAGCGGCGCACCCGGGTTAGCGTGTTGCGCCAAAGCGCAGCTCAATAAACGTTCTTAACGACACGAAATAGTTTCACACAAGAAGTGGGTACAAGAGCGAATGGAAAGATTGAATTTGTTTTCGCTTCCGTAGATCTTTAGTCTATTGGAGCTGACATGTTTGCAAGCGAGAGGAGACGCGATCTGTCTGCTTGCTAGGGCTATAGTCGTATTTCCATGGTAAATGTCCTGCATCAAGTTTAGAATTTCGAAAAGAAACTAAAAGCACCTGTGATTTTAAAAAGAAACGTCATTCGGTACACTGCCGCAGTAAAAGAAACTCCTCGTAATATTCGTGTATCTCAGTTTCCTCGAAGTTAGATTAAATGAGCTTTGATTCTACTCTCGTGTCTTTGATGTAGAAACTACTGACTGCGTTAGAATTCAAGCTCAATTTGCTGCCTTTAAAAAATAATACTGCATGTTAAGCTGCTCGTATGCTGAAAAAAGAAATGTCCAAGAAATATCCAAGAAAGAAAAGAAAGAGTAGCCCGACCTTCCTGTTAACGATACTGGCCTTGTCATCCGAGTGAAGCAAGATGGTTTCCAGAAAAAATCAAGCACTCGCAAGATTCCATACTCATGCAAAACACACAAGTATATTTCCGCGCGGAAGCACTCATCTACTCAAGCTCAGTATTATATTTCCGATATCCATTATTTATAATGCAGCCCGCGCCTACGCTTCATGAAACTAAATTTCCTCCTAACACGTGGGGAAGAAGTGCGTTCGGCTTGCATTCTCAGCTTCCTTTTCGCAGGCTGCATAACTCTACGCTGCCGCCCAATAAAGTTTTGTTACCCTGACTGTTGGCGTAAGGTTATGTCTACGGTGCCAGCAGTTCCTTCTCCTTCTCGAGAATGAAGGATGTCATTTGTCCAAGCGATCATGCCTGGTATTCTACGAAAAGAAAAAAAAAACACAATAGAAAGAGCGTTCATTCGATTCTGCTGGTGTTCCTTTAGTCCCAGAGTTTTGCTGTGGGCTAAGGCGCTGATGCAAGAGGACATCGAAGGAGTTGGGACCCTACCCTAGAATAAGATGGCTGCGGCCAGTAGCTGTGGAGAAAGCAACAGCAAAAGCCACCTTTGAGTTAAGGGTAGGCGGCCAAGAAGACTGGCTCTCGATGCCCGAAGGAAAAGAAAAAAGGTGATCAAATGAAGAAGTATAAGGTGAAAGTGTTGGCGCGTGCCGAACGCAAAAGAATGGCCTCGGCCGGTGGCTGTGGAGTCACGGGCGTAACAACTGCGTTTCTCCTCGTAGCGAATCGACCGGAAAGGAGACATGGAAATGCGATTAAGCAGTCGCTCGTCTCGGAGTCAAAGGGGGGGGGGGGGCGGAGAGGACCCGCCTCTGAGATTGTCGGTCGACGACGGGCACGATGGCGACAATGCTTCGAGGAAGGAGTGTGCTGAGACGCAGGGACTCCTGGCTCCCTTAGACGCACAGGTTTCGTTCGCGCCCCCCCCCCCCCCCCCCACTTTCTTTTTCACGTCTCGGCGCACCAGCCCGGGAGATCGCCGCTTTCTTCTTTACCACCGAGTACTTTGCATCTCTGTCCCGGAGCGAGCCTCTCCAGGGACCCGGCGCCTTTCGGCGGCGCTCTCAATTCGGTTTACGCTGTTTCCAATGCTTTACAGGTTTTAGAAGCCGCCCCTTCATGGGGTGGCGCTTCTCGAAAGCCGGCGTTTTCGGTGGCACGCGCCCGGGCGGAAAAGTGCACGCTCTTTTTCTCTTTTCGAACCGCGCCTGTGGGACACCTGATAGAGCTTGCGGTGATTTTGTCGCATGTGGTGCGCTGAGCTTAGTAAGGAGGTATCCCTAAAATGCAGTCAAGAAATCGGTCATTGTCACTGTCATTATAGTCGTCGTCGTCGTAATAATAATAATAATAATAATAATAATAATAATAATAATAATAATAGTCGTCCTCCTCCTCATCATCAAATGGACAGGAGAACAAATGCCTCTACATGCTGCTTTTCTAAGTTAACCGAAAATATCATAACACACTGAACTTTCTTTGAAATATGAAGTTGGCTTTCTCCGTTAGTAGAGTCCTTGGCAGGCGAAGTACCATTTACAGGCGCAAAGTCGGCCGCTGTAACGTGTCAGCCATTCAAGATGCGCTTTCTTTCTCAGAGCAGAGAGCAGAAAGAGGAAATTGGTTTTTCCAGCGTTGAGCGCGATTAAATAATATAGTGAGCACTGCGTACATTGACAATTCAGCGAAGCGAGCCTGTGGCATCTCCTATGCCCCGCAACCGCTATTCCGTCTCTCAGATACAAGCAATATGATAAACTCGCGCTCAGCCACCGCAGGCATAACTTGAGCCACTCGAGCCCACTGTCTGAAATCAAAGAAGCCTTAAGCTGAAGGTCGTCCGTGCATGAAGTCGGCTCTTGCGCATATAATAGCCAACCATATCTGCCCGCAGGAAACGAGACATTTTAGAAACGTGCTTAAGCGATTCATCTACGCCATTCACGTGGAAAAACAATATATAATATTAGCTCGCTCATTAGGACAGTTGCTACTCTGCGAGCATAAATAGAGAGAGAGAGAGGGGGGGGAGGGAGGGAAAACAATCACCGCTTGCTTTCCTGGCATCGCGCCCAAAACGCGAACAGCAGCGCCCGCCGAGTCGCGTTTGTTCCCGCTGGCAAATGTGTTCACTTATTGCCTTATGCACTATCCCTGCCGAGAGCGGGTAGCTTGTGCAACAACTGAGATACCAAGGGCGCGGGTGGGGAGAGGGGAGGAGCTCCTTTTCTCTAGCTGGGCGAGCCAGCGTCCGGTTGACCCGCTCTATACGTCGCCGCGGCACTTTGGCCGTGGCGTCCGATAAAAGCGCAATCCATGTAGAGGCGCACGGCCGCCGTTGTCTTCTTCGCTGACCGCCGGCCGCTCGCTTTCGCGTACGGGATCGTTTAGCAACCCCAATTTCTGCAGCGCCTGCAATAGAACGTGAGTTATAGCCCGCCATTTCGATACGCCCCAAGACAAATTTCTCGGGAATTTGTCGAGACGTTGATACATGCATCCTAGTCTAACGTGACTATGCGCTGTTCTTTGCAGATGTTTTGTTGTATTCCTTTAGATTTCTTTCTCCTTTTTCTAGTCCTTTCTAGCATTTCATATTTGCTTGAAACGAGATTGCTTGCAATGTTGGCTTTTTTTTAGTTTGTACTTATAAAGCTTTTTTATTTGTTTCTCTGTCTGGTCTCTCTAGGATGGCTTTCCACTTTGTGTAGAATGCATTGCCTGAATACTTTGCCTGTTGGCGTGTGTTACGATTCGCCGTTATTTCGTTGTCGATAGCTGACCAGTAAATATATGCGCTGCTATGATTTGTACTAAATCCGATGTGTTCTTTAGCTTTTCTGGGTGAGGGTCACGGCGCCTTGTATTTATGTATGTATGTATGTATGTATGTATGTATGTATGTATGTATGTATGTATGTATGTATGTATGTGTGTGTGTATGTATGTATGTATGTATGTATGTATGTATGTATGTATGTATGTATGTATGTATGTATGTATGTATGTATGTATGTATGTATGTATGTATGTATGTATGTATGTATGTATGTATGTATGTATGTATGTATGTATGTATGTATGGTAAACAGCAGCGGAATCAACCGTGACTCATCACTATAGAAGCTTTGGGAACGTGAACTGCGAAAGCAAGCTCTTTTTCCGAAAGCGCGCTAGCGGTTGAAGTTTCCACGCAGGCGTTTGCACTCACGCTCAATATCCTCACGGAACCGGTCATAGCTACGTTTAGTCAAAACGCTACGTTACCGGTCTGACTCAACTAGCGTTCGAGAATATAAGTTGTCAGCAAAAATCTACTCTTGTTGATGCGTATGGCATATCTGCACGATAGTACCCAGCCGAAAAAAAATAAAATAAATGGTACTCTACTTAGCAATGGTTTAATCTCATAGTGCAATGTAACAATGTGTGCAGCTTCAAAGTTTACTTTCCCGTCTCGCTGAACTAGTTTGTTTATAGTACAAGAACAAACAGTGTAACGAGACACGGCGGTAGAAGAGGACTGGGTGTGACTTTCGAATGCCGGCGAATTTCGTCGAGTGCTGCTGGAAAGTTGAAAAATAGATGGAAGTTTTTGATCAGGTGAGATAGTTGAAGTGCCCTGTTGCCTGAATAACTACTGAAGTAAGCACAGCAGAATCCAGAGACTTATCGCTATTAACAAAAAGTCGACGTTTGTTAAGCGTACCCAAGGGGTATCTCGCACCGTACACTGACTGGTCTCGACCGTTGAGCCAATAGATAAGCGAAGCCACGAGTACGGACGACGTCCCGCACAAAACAAAAGCGTACGGGCACGATCCCCGCAAATAATATTTTTTTAAAAATGTTCCTGCCTCGCAGTAGCCCTTCCAATTTCATCGGGAGCGCCATTTGTTTCCAGGTCTACCGCAGTCGGCCCACACCGCGCAAACTATACACGCCCGGAAACTACAACAAATAGTCGTCCGTTCTTCTTCCGTCCGGCGAGCAGCTCATATTTCCCCGACCACAGAAAGGAGTGACTGGCCGTACACAAAATTTAAAAAAAAATGGAAATAGAGTGAATGAGACGGAAGCGACAGAAAAGAGAGAGAAACTAAATTCCAGAAAAAAACAAAAATCATTGAAATAGGAGAGCAAACGAAGGCCGGGTTGAGACTGGAAAAAAAAAAAGGAAAAAAAATCGGAAGTCGAGAAGGCGTCGGTCCGAGTGATTGGCGCCTCTCAAGGAAGCTGAAACTTGTTTCACGAGGCGCTCAGAGCGCGCCCGCCGACAGAAAATAAATAATAATAGTAATAAAAAAAAAGAGGCGGTGGGTACGCGCTCTGTACAGCAGGAAAGAATCGACGGAAAGCAGCGTCAGCGGCGGGGGCTCGGAAAAAAAAAAAGGTGCCGTAATTCGACCGAACGTCGCGGAGAGGAATGGAGCGACCGGCCTGGTGCGCGATTCGGAAGCTCCTGCTCCCGCGTCCGGAATCATAAAGCCTTCATTTTCGGCGCGGCTTACGAGCGCGCGCTGCTCATACTGCTTCTTATAAGGATAACGCAAACAAACGACCAGGACTGCATAGTGTGTCTCTTTGCACCGATGTAGGGTTCTGAAAGCTGTAGAGCTGATGCGCTAGGGTAACGGCGTCTTAGGCACTTTTGTGCTTTCTGAGAACGCATCTCTCTCTCTTCCTCCCTGAGAACGTCTCGCTTGCGCGAGCGCATTTGGCTCTGCAGAACTGTCCGTGCACGTCTCTCTACTCCCCGTCGCTCTCATTCTCCCTTTTTTCTATTCTCCGTCTCTCTTCCCCCAGCATATGGTAGCCAACCGGACTCTTGACAGGTTAACGTTCCGGCCTTCCTTTATATATATATATATATATATATATATATATATATATATATATATATATATATATATATATATATATAGATAGATAGATAGATAGATAGATAGATAGATAGATAGATAGATAGATAGATAGATAGATAGATAGATAGATATAAACGTTTTAGAAAGCCAGCAAAGACATCAAGGACAACAAAGGGGCAATTACTTGTACTTAGTAATTGAAAACAAAGAAATTATGAATTAATGGAATTGAAAGGGGATTGAAAAAGAACTTGCCGCAGTTGGGGAACGATCGCACGTCTTCGCATTACCCGTGCGATGCGCTACCAATTGAGCTACCACGGCGCCGTTCTCCCATAAATTTTCTTGGGTATTTATGCGCTACTCCGAGTACTAACCCTGGGAGTGTTAGCCAGCGCCACCACTCACAAACCTTGGCAGCGGATGTCGAGCATCCTTTCTGCCGCAGGCGTCACGATTACGTGATCCTTTTTGGTGGAGGCAACTGGTCAATAAACTCGCACGTGATACCATAATACATTGATACCATAAGGCATCAATGTTGCCGGATTCGAGACCCTCGTTATGTGATGAACGAGAAGAAAGGGAGTTAACAGAGGGGCCCGATATTTATTGATCATATCATAAGAAGTCAACAAACAAATGCACCAAGGACAACACAGTAGAAATTACTTGTACTTACTCATTGAAAATAAAGAAAAACAAACATTTAATGATTGTTCCAACTTAATTGGTGATTTTTTGCTAATTAATCGATTATGCATTTCCATTCATCTGCAAGTAATGTCCGCCTCTTATCTCGGGTAGTGCCCGGTTAGTGCTTCCATCCGCTTTGAATCCCAGCGCTTCTGGACATGGATGGATGGATGGATGGATGGATGGATGGATGGATGGATGGATGGATGGATGGATGGATGGATGGATGTTATGAGTGTCCCCTTTGGAAAGGGACGGTGGGTTGCGCCACCAAGACACCAAGCTCTTGTTATTTTATTGCCTAATGTCTTACCTAGGTTAAAAAGGAAAAAAAAAAGCCCCAAGATTAATTTAAATAACCAAAGTTTCTGAACCCCTATTGAGAACTTTGTTTTTGTACGCCTCCGTTGTTTGTCGTTTCCCCACTTTTCTTCCAACAATCTTCCTATCGCCTCTTACTAATCTCTATTGCGGACGTGTTTACTTTTCCCTTGCTCTTGCTGAACCCAAGAGCTTCAAGGAGGCCAGATGTACCTAAATCGACTTCTGGGCTCATATCTTCACATTCTAACAAAACACGCTTCATGGTTTCCCTAGCTTTACCACAGCAAGCACATGCTTCTTCCTCCTTATATCTCGCTTTATGGGTGCGTGTTCTAAGGCATCCCGATGTCGCTTCGAGAAGTAGTGAGCTTCCCTTTGAGTTATCATAAGTTATAAGTTATTTCTTTCCTGATATCGTTTTTTTTCCTCTTAAGTAGTTTCTCATGGGAGGTTTCTTTTTTCCATTGCCGCCAGCCACGAGATTATCTCGGCCTCTCCGACTCTCAACTTGACGTTCTTTGTTGCCGGTTCTTTGTCACGTGTCATCTGCAGCAGCGCCCCCTCGTGTCGACCCCCGCAGCCGGCGTCGCGCGCCATTCGACCATCCGTTCCTCTCGGCTGCGCATGCAATCATGGCGGTTAAGCCGCGGCCGTTATTTCTGCGAAACCGCGGGACTTCCGTGCCGCCTTTTATTTGCCGCTTGCGTGCATTCGCGTCTTTGTTCTTGCACTGAGCATAATCTTGCTCGTTTGGTCGTGTACCCTCTTGCGTCTCCGGTCGTTGAAAGAACGTTTACAGTTTTTACAGTTCTTTTTTTTTCGCTGCAGGATGGGGGGTACTGAGGGGCACTTGAGGAAAATCTTCCGAGGATCTTTTTTGACTTGGCTTCTTCTTCGTTGTTATAGTTTTTTTTTTCAGGCAAAGAACCGGTTCGGCACGAGTGCCCACTGAATCTCCTCTCGAACTAGTGCAGTTTATGACCGTCAGTGATGCATGGATTGAACAAGCTGCACTTTTTTTTTAAAACACGGAACATAAGGTACCGACTGAGCACGAAAACGTGCGGAATATTGCATACGTTCGTGCTTTTACTCTGACAGTCTTCTCTGCTTCTAATTTACTTACTTGTTTTTTTTCTTGTCCTTGGATAAGTAAGCCGTACACAGTGAAGGTGCCGGACTCCCTCTTAATATCCTTTAGTTTAACAAAAAGGAGGAGAGCGGAGCGGGGAGTCGTCAAAATCGTAAATCTTCTAGAGCGGTCTTGGTGTTTTGAATGCCAAATGCGGATTCTATCTTCTTCGCACTAGCGTTCAGTGGCGTTAATGCCCGGACAAGAGAGAGAGAGAGAGAGAAAGGCAAAGGAAAGACAGGGAGGTTAACCAGAGATTATTTTCGGTTGGCTACCCTGTACTGGGGTAGGGGCAAGGGCATGCAATAGGTGAGAAAGAAGAATAAAAAAAAAAGAAAAGAACCTAAACACACACACGCACGTACACACGAACTATTTCTGTGGGCACTGTCACGCAGCCCGCAAAGGCGTTCCTAGTGTTACGCAGTGTCACCGTACAGTCCTACGTCACACAGTGTACAATGCCCGTACAAACATTTTGATGGGCTTACGGGATGAACGCGGTGCAGTCGCTGTTTTGTTTTTTTACTTCGCGTAACGCAAACACCTGTACGTGAATCTTTCATGAGGTCGCTCAAAAGGATATATTGATCTTTTGCAAAAGACGCCATGCGAAAATACAAGCAAACACCGGTTGTTTCAGCGAACACGTTCGAAAAGTTTTAGAAATTGTCGGTGGAAAATAGCACAATTCTAATCTATGAGCTGGTCTGCTCGAAGAGGCGGACATTACTTGCACAAACAATTGAAATGCATAATTGACTAACTAACCAAGAATCACTAATTAATATTTTAACGAATTACCTTTTTGCGCATATTGCAATTCCCAAATTCTAGCCGGGAGTTCGCAAGGCGGATCCATTTGAAACGAATCCCAAGGATGACACCAGTTTCAAGATATTAATTCCCGAACTTTGCGGTGACATGCATTGGCGATCCGGTTACTTCTGTGCTTCTATACATAAAACGACGCTTTGTTAAGAAAGTAAGTGGAACGACAGTTTCTTTTTACCGCAAGTTTGACGGCACATATCTCGTAAATGGTGTCAACCACACAATTGCAGTCTCACCCACTAGAACGTGTAAATTGCAATATGTGCAATAAAGTAATTAGCTAAAAACTTAATTGGTAATTTGTCGTTAATTAGTCGATTATGCATTTCCATTATTCTACAAGTAATGTCCACCTCTTCGAGTATACCAGCTCATGGACTAGAAATATGCTACTTTCTCTCACAGGCAAATAAAAAAAAAACATGAAAGCGTTCTCTTAGACTGCTTGTGTGTTTATTCAGCTTTCTTTCGTTAGCCTTGCTTTGTTAGACCCTAAATTTTTCTAATGCAAGTGCCAAATTTATATCTAAGAAACACCAAATGTTCAATAGCTGAGCTTAGAAGAAAACTGCATGTTTGTAATTTTTATGGTAATCGTTAAAGTCATGCTTGCTAAAGCAAGCAGCTTTTAATGAGCTTTAGTGGGCGAATCCTCGAAGCCTTGAGTGGCCAGAGGGAACATATCTGTGCACGAAAAGAAAGACCCGGTGGATAAACGAAGGCCAGCTAGCCCTGTGAAGCCACAGTAAAACATAGGTCGTCGTAATAAGAACACATTAAGTGATAAGCCGAGGAAACTGCGACATGTACACGCTAGGTACAGGCGCCGACAAAAGTGGTATACTCCCCGCAGTCCACGTAGCGGGAGCCGGAGCAGCGGCAAACTGCGTCGCGACGCCTTCTACAGGCGGCATCTGGGATCGAGACAGCCAATGGGTGCCCTTTATTATCGGCAGACATGATCCCATATGCTGCCTGTAGATGGCGCTGCGATGCAGTTTGCCGTTGCTCCGGCTCCCGCTGCGTGGTCTGCGCGGAGTATACCACTTTTGTCGGCGCCTGCACAAAGGCAACGAGTAACGCGCGATCTTCAATCGGGCTTCTGAGGAAGCTTGAAGGATCTTTCTTGATTTATGAGGAACTCGATTCGTTCTCACGGGTGACGCTTCCACGGGAAAGAAAAAAAAAAAGTAAGGAAAGGAAAGCGCGGCACTTTCTGAGTTTCAACGATCTGATGCGAATGATACTTGCGAAGGCGACCCTCTATAGGGGCTGCGTGGCCGCATTGCGCGCGTCCCGAGCAGAAGGCCCAGTTGCAGCTCGTTAAGCTTAATTTGCGCGTCCACCCCCTCCCAACCCCGTCCCCCCCCCCCCCCCCCAGAAATGAGCCGACGTTGGGCTTGTTGCCCATTCAGCTTCAGCGATGCGAAGAACGCCGAAACGCGCGGTGCTGAGAACATGCACCGCTTTTGGCTTGATCACAAAGGGCGCTCCAGTTGGAGCCGCATTCATTAGCCTTGCGCCGTGGAAAAAAAAAAAAAGAAATGACCCGGCGAATGATAATTCTGGTTCATCGCAGATTGCCATATAGAAAAGAGAGACAACTTCTACACGAAGACAGCGCGGCTTTGTTATTTTTTTCTTTCATTCCTTTTTCTTTTTCGTTCGCGGAATCAGGAGGCAGACATCCGAAATTTCCGAAAGAAAGGAGCCGATGTGAAAGCTAATAGTGATTTAGGGCGCGAGAGTATTATTGTAAAATACTGACAGTTCATTTATTCGGGCCGCAAGAGACAAGCGGCGAGACGGCTTCGGACGGCTTTAGCGACAGCTGCGGCAGGAATTAAAAAAAGAAAAAAACGAAGCCTCGCTGTCGGCGTCGTAAATTTTCGTGAATCCGCTTTCGGTTCTTTGTCGGAGCTCGACCTGACATGAATATTGAGTTCGATGCGCGCGCGAGGCTGCACGCGTGTATCTTCTGAGCTGCAGATGCCATGAATACAGCGCGATATTTGCCAAGGGAAGCGGGGAGCTTTAAAGTGTATTTTCGTTTATGTAAGGCCGCGCACGGCCCTTTGTGACACACTGTCTCCGTTTCCTGCTTTTCTGCGCTACATTTTGTGACAAGAAGAAGAAGTATTTTAATGATTCGAAAATGTAGAGAGGTCGGCCGGATAATGGAGCATCTGGCCTGCTACTCTACGTAAGGGAAGGGGAAGAGGGAAAGAAAAAGGGTCACAATGGGGAATGATAATGGGAGGAACGAGGTGAAGGACATATTACACAACTGGTATCACAGGCGTGAGTCCAGGCCCGTGTCACCTAGGAAACGTGAAAGTGCACGCATTGTCTCTGTTGTCTGCCAACTCTGTGGCCATGCGCCTAGCAAGAGGTCCTCCGACAGTGGTCCATACACCATGTGACATGTGTATGTTGTCCATGTGACAACATACGTATCTAGCACTGCCGCACGGTCGTTCCCGGTTAAATGTGGGAACACCTCTGTTTCTGTTGCCGCACACAACTACTTTTCAGGGGAGGGTGGCAGCGCGTCCGTTGTATCTGATGTTCTGTCGTTCGGTTGATAGCATTTTGACCGCGACACGATTACATTCTTAAAATGTCTTCAGCGGCTTTGTTTACTGTGCCGTGTTTTTGCTACCAGGAATGCATTGAATGTGAAGAGCAGCATTCAAGAGTAGCGTGTTGGGCGAGCTGTTGCATAGGCGATCCGACGTACTGTGGCGCAAAGTATAAGACCCGATGACAAAAAGAAAAGAAAAAAAAATACGGGATTGGGGGGGGGGGGGGGGGGGTGTATGACATAAAGCGCACCATTGAGTGGATGAAAACCCGAAGCACCTTTATGAAGTGCAGTAATGCCGGCAGTTATACACAGGCGGACGCCAAGCCTTTCAGTATGAGCACGGTGTTTATGGAATCTCTGCAAGGTATTTTTTCGGCTGCCGATTTGTATTACGGCTGCGAGGGAGCGCTGTCGTCGCAGCCGCGTTCCGTGAAGCCGTACGAGAGGAAGCGCGCCGCGTGCGCTCTCGCTGCTGCCCACTGGTTACACGAGTCGTCACACGTGACACGTCAGGCTGGTGACGTGTCAGCCGACGCGACTGTAGTGGTGCCAAATCCCATATCTGCAATCCCCCGTTGCTTGCACGTACGTTTCACCCTTCGCGGGCGTTCGTTGCCATTTCGTTCGCGTCGCTGCGTTCACGTCGAGAGGTGAAATGTATATACGCGTGTACTGCGGTCGCAGTGAACGACCCGGCCAGTGATTTCCGCTGCGTCGTCGACAGTGCACGTATGTACCGTTCCTGGGCTTAGACGTCTGCGAGCGGGCGGCTCATATTACACAGCCCGCAATTCGCTTCCCCATTGTTGTCGTCGGTCGCCGCGACGCGGCGAAGCTGCTGACGCTATTGTCGTCAAAATAAAAGCCGACCGCGTCCGCCCACGAAGGAAACGCTGGAAGCGCCGGTCGCAGCTCCCGACTACCACGGCCTGCGCCTGGCTAGCGGACGGCGATCGCTTTTCGCCTGCGACGCAGCCCAGCAACCGAGAACTCGATTCCCCTAGCACGCCAAACGAACAACTCTATATACGCGACTGGTAAAAGACGCCGACGACTGCGTACGAGGACGCGGCGGTCCGGATTGCGCTTTTTCTTTCCTTATTTTTTTCTTCTTCTTTTTGGCCGGTTTCCGATGCCAGCCACTGCTCGTGGGATCTACACCTTTCTTTTCTTTTTTTCTCTTGCGCTTCGTCGTTCTGCGAGCTCTGGCGGAACTCGGGCTTCGGGGATTCTCGGGAGCTGGTCGGGCAAAAGCTTATCTCTCGTGGGGGCCGACGTGAGCCGAGTACGAATTGCTGCGCGCGCTCGCGCGCTCCCCGAGCGTCCGCCGGCGATTCGAAAGTATCAGCGCGAAACGTCGACGCTGCAGCGAGATCGACTGTGGTCGCCAGCCGCGTCGGGTCCGACCGGAGGGAGGAGGTTAGACAACGGTTGCGTCACTCCATAACCTCCCTTCCCCCTCCCATTTTTCCCCCTCCCCTCTTCCCCCCCTCTGTGTTTGTGTGTGTTTGTTCTCCCTCCCCCCCCAATTCCCTCCTGTGACTGTGTTTTTGTGTGTTTGTGTTTTCTTTCTTTGGTGGTCTAATTTACTGGCAGTGGACGGTACAGTGGTCCGCTACGACGCACGACCGACGCTGTGACGTCCTTGTCGTCTTAGTCGTCGATGTCCGTGCTCACGCCCGATCAGGTGCTTGTCCGTGCGTTAATTTATCCATTTTTCGCGGGCGTCGCTCGGTGGTGGAGGGGTTGTTGTGGTTATCCGCTCGTAAGCGCCGAACGATTGTGGATGTGCACCGATCGCCCCCTTGTTACTGTGTTTGCTCGAGCAAGTGTGCCCCCTTCATGCCGCGGTCTTTACTTTTTCTGGTACACGTGGTGACCTCTAGTTATTGTGGCAATTAACAATTAAATTGTGGGGTTTTTACATGCAAAAAACACTTTCTGATTATGAGGCACGCCGTAGTGGAGCACTTCGGAAATTTCGACCACCTGGGGTTCCTTAACGTGCACCTAAATCTAAGTACCAAGGGTGTTTTCGCACTTCGCCCCTATCAAAATGCGGCCGCCGTGGCCGGTATTCGATCCCGCGACCTCGTGCTAAGCAGCCCAACACCATAGCCACTGAGCAACCACGGCGGGTGGGTATTGATGTAAGAGATGGTGTTATTGCTATGATCAGCACGAAAAGTCCACCTATTGGACATGTCCATTTCGCCTGCTGCTGAAGTCCTGGTTGGCTGGACTGAGGTACGCGTGAGGAGGAGGCAGGCACTCCGGCCAATCAGCACTTCAGCAGCAGATTAATTGGGCATGCCCACTAGGTGGACTCTTATAGAATACCTCCTCCCTCCTGGTGACACACCCCTGATCTCAACTCACAGGAGACTCGGGCTGAACGATTGCTGGCTTTGTATGACAGGGCTAACCCCACATGCTGCAGCAGCACCCCCACCGCCTGTACCCACGACCTCCTCCTCAGTAGAAGAACGCTTTGGTGGTCGATCGCACAGCGTTGAGGTGAATATAACGATCTCGGAGCACCAGCGACCTATACATCCAACTTCAGTCCCAGCGGGACAATTACGATTGCTTGCACATCGTTAGGAAAGCTTGAGCTTTGATGGGCATGTTATACCACAACATTCTAGGTTATTCACATATTCAAAAAGAAAAGGAAAAGAAATGGAAGAGACAAGGAAGATTGTCTCGTGGCTATGTGTTGTGTAGGCCCGTCTCATCAAACTTATTTAACCCAGCAAAGGCCAAAGACCATTCTACACCAACGAAAACTAGCACAACTTGTCCACCTTTACTTGGAGCCATGGTGAGTCAACCGTATAAAAAAATCATAATAAATGTGTATGAGTGAAACTAAGTTAGTGTCGTACACTACAAATTCAAAGCATGCAATCTGCTGCGCTAACCGAAATCTAAACTTCTGCCCGACGCGCAAGTAATGCTGCTATACGCTCGCTATACGTTGTCTCTCGCACCTAAATGTTAATTTTGATTTATGAACTCGGCTTATCAAAAATCATACGTCGGGATTTGGGGGTTAATGGAGTGTAGATGCATCGTGTACAATCCAAGGTAAGACCCCATCGAAGTCAATATATCTAGATTGCTTTGAAAGCACACCAGGTCAACAACGCTCACTGAGTTGAGGTTAGGTTGGAACGAGCCCGCAAAGCAGTGATTTTCTCGGGTGTTGCGGTGATGGATTCTGCGTACTGGAGTAGACACAAGGAAACATAAATGCAAACAGCTGTCGCTAGGAAGCTACCGCTACGGCAAGAAAAGAAAAGGACATAAAACAAGTGAGGACACGTGATCGCGGGAAAGCGCCAGGAACTTGAAACGATTGCTGCACTGCACTCGAGCGAAATTGTTCATGAGTTATTGGATTGCGCTCCGAAACTCTGAAACCCACTCCCCGGGCATAGGTGTCACGTTTGTAGAACGAGCTTTGTTGCCGCTGTGTCAAAAAGACTCGCAGCTCCGAAATTAATCCAACCGCCATAATTACTACGCGCCTGTCACGTCACAAAATGGTCGCATGAAATGAAAAAAGAAAGACAATCTAGTAAAGAAAGAAAAAGAAGAAAAAAAAAAGTCCTGTGGTGGTCTTCGTTCAATTTTCGGTGGTAACGTTGAGAGGAGCGGATGCGCGCCTGTCCTCTCAGCAAGCTGCGATTAAGTATCTCTGCTCCCTTTCTCTCTCTTTCTGCTTTCCCGTCACTTTACCTCCCCCTCCCCTCTCTCTCTCCCCAGCGTAGGGTAGCAAAGCAAATATTTCCCTCTGGTTAAACTCCCCGTCTTTCGCCTTTGCTCTGTCTCTCTTCAACTTATCAAAACTTCCGCGCCAGATTCTCTGCAGGGAAAGAGAAAAAAAAATATACGAATAAAAAATGCCTAAAATGAAAAATAATGGACGTCTCATGCTGAAGGCCACAAAAGCAATAAGAAAAAAAATGGAAGGAGAAACGGTAGACTCGAGAAGAAGGCGGCGCGGAAAGATAAAGTGGTTAGTCGGCGAAGCCAGGCCTGGCGAGCTGTAAACGAGGAGAGAGCCATCCCGTGTCTTGGCCGAAGGCGTGGTGTCTCGGCGCGATCGGATATTTTCACTTAATTAAAGCGTCTCGAATTAGCCTGCAGAGGGGGAACTGAGCGGCGGAGCACAACGATAAAAAAAAGAGTAAAGAGAAATGAACAGAGTTGAGTGAACAGTTCCAAACTGAAGAGCGGCGCAAATGAAGCAAAGCGAGCCGAGTGGCTAGGAAAAGACGGGATGGTGTTAACTACTTGTCTTACGGGCTACTTTGACTCGCGAGTGTGCGTGTGTGTTGAAACTCTTTTCTAGCAAAGAGGATGAAAAGAAGGTGTAGGGGGGTCTTAAGCGTACGGCTGTAACGCAGAACCCACGTCGTGCGATGTAACTTCCAGACTGGTCGCAAAATCATTAAAGAGTGTACTGGTCCTTTTGAAAGCAAAGTAGTGGCTAGGCGGGCGTGGTAATGTAAAATTAAAGACAAGCTGGGTGAGGTTGTAAGGAAACGAAAAAAAAAAGAAGAGAAGCGGACGCGTGGGCTGGCAAATGACCGCACTAGCTTAAAAAAAATGCATTTTTTTTTTTCGGAGGGAGTTAGACTTGTACGAAAACTTGCGAAATCTGTGAGCAAAATAAAAGAAAATGAGGCAGATATTAAACAGAAGTTCTGAAACATAAAAACAAATCTGGTTGCGGGAAACACGACGAACTTAGTCCAAACCGGTGCATTGCTCGGCGTGCTCGTCAAGGCTTAATGTATCAGGCTTCTATGTGCTTTCCCGATTTTTTTTTTTTTTTTGGTATATGCTAGGCTGGTGCCTGGCTAGCCATTTGATAGCTGCACCACATATCTAAAATGAAAACAAAAGAAAAGGCACATCTCGGAAGTCTTCACGAACTTACCGAACAATTTATGGTCTTTTTTTTATTACTACATTCAGTTTCATTTACACGTTTTGCTGCCGCAGCAGACCTTCGTACTATGGCTGTTTCACAGTTTCGCAAACTTTCTCTATCGTATTTATTTTTTCAATTCCCACCCTGAATGTGCGGTCGTGCTAAAACTTAAAATGATATTCTGGGGTTTTACGTGCCACGACCCCAATATGATTGTGATGCACGCCGTAGTGAGGTACTCCGGATTAATTTTGACTACCAGGAGTTCTTTACCGTGCACTGCATAGACGGCACACGGGCGCTTTTGCATTTCGTCCCAACCGAAGTGCAGCCGCCACGGCCGGCAAATGTGCGGTCGTACGGCTACTTTCTACAAGGCATGTCGACCTTTTCTACAAACCAGGCGAGATGCTGCCGTAGTGCTAGAGTCGTGCTCCCATTTTGCACACTTCGTGATCTGACGTCGCTTTCTGAAACTGCGCTGTCTAGGGCTTGCCAGTTCGTCGTGTCGCTGACCCGCCGCGGCTGCTCAGTGGCTATGGTGTTAGACTGCTGAGCACGAGGTCGCGGGATCGAATCCCGGCCATGGGGGCCGCATTTCGATGGGGGCGAAATGCGGCAACACCCGTGGGTTCTTAGATTTAGGTGCACGTTAAAGAAACCGCAGCTGGTCAAAATTTCCGGAGTCCTCCACTACGGCGTGCCTCATAATCGGAACGTGGTTTCGGCACGTAAACCCCCCATTATTTAATTTAATTTTTCGTGTCGCTGTCTGCGCCACCACAGCCTCCTTTATTTGCCTAAGGTGGACGTAGTGCGATGGTTTTAACTTGCACCGTGCAAACAAATGCGCATTCGTTTTCTCGCATGCTCTGTCGAAGAGGCACCATCGCAACCTCGAAATGCGTGTTGTTCTTTGTGATACTAATGTTTTTCGGGCACTACTTTCTTTTACGTCGTCATCGTGTGCAATGCGCTTCGGAACTGTGCAGTCGACTGTCGTGCTCTCGAAGTTCCGAGAAGAATTGGAAATTGAATCCTTGCAAGAAAGCCGTCGATATGCTTTCCTCATATATTATCGTGCTATGTTATGCATATTTATAAAAGTTCGCTCTAGAACTTTTCTTTTGTTACACTTCCGTGGAAGTTGCATGTTCGGTATGTGTGCATTCTGTCCTAACCTCCTTGTCTTTCGTCTTTCTTTTTTATGTTAAGAGAGTATTCCTGCTGTGTAGTACAGCAATAAACGGAAACAAATAAATAACTGCCTTCCGTCACGTCCCCTCATATCGTCTCAGCCCTGTCAAACGTCTCAAATTCTCCACTCCCGTCCACGTGAAGGGCACGACAGGTCTCCTCATCTCCCTGCGTTTCGCGATGCGGGTCCAACATCGCCTGTGGCCGCCCGTAACACTTCGGTGCCAAACTAGGTAAGCAAAGCTTGATCGCGATCGTGGATCTCACGCAGTATACACACACCCTGGATGCGAAGCATCCGGCGCGTGTGTGGTCTGAGAGAGGGAAAGAGCGAGAGAGAGAGCAAAGAAGGGCCAATACCACATCATCTTGTCCTGTGAGCCGTGACGTCTGGCGCAGACAAGAAGTATAACAGAAAGCAGCGACGACGCCTGTAGCGGTTCTCGGAGACATCTTTGTTCCCTTTCCTCCCCCGTCCTAGTGTCACCTTTTCTCCCTCCTGTCATTCGTTCACACACACCAACGTCTCGCAGACTCTCCTTCCCGCCGTTACCCCTTTTGCTCCCTTGTCAGGCATCCCCCTTTCCCTAGTCGTAGGCAGCGTACCGTGCAGCCGGCGGCTTCCCTATCTTCCCTCGCTGATCATCATGACAACCCACTCCTTCCACCCCCGGTATACCATCTCGCTCCGGCGACGCCGCCGCTATAGTAGCTCGGGACTTAGCCGAGCGCGGCGCGCTTACAAGCAGTGAGCACGGGGCAAATAAGCCCGGGGCCCGGCGCGGCCACCGGGCGCGTCTCGCATCGCCGTCTCGCATGTTTGCACTCCGGCTTATTGGACTCGGACCGGTGACGGGGAATGACACAGGCGCCCGAGCTCTGCCTCCCTAGGGAGTGCCTCTACCCTATATTCCTCTCCCCGCCGCTTCCTCGTCGCGGGCGCGCGCGCACGCACTGTCCTCGCATCGGGGATGGGGAGAGGGGGGAGGGGGGTAGTCCTCCTAGACCGATGGTGGCTGATCTCCGGGCGTCTCGGTCTGCTCCGCGGGCGAGACGAGACTTTCGGCATCCCGCGCGAAGGGAGCGGACCGCTCGCGGTTCTGTGCACGGTGCTTATACGCAACGTCGTCGCGGCGGGCTTACAGGGAGCAGCTGGCCGATAGTGGGGAAACCTAAAGGGAAGGCGGGCTCGGCGTGGCCGCCCTGGGATCGCCGCTGCGCGAGCGGGTCGGCGGGCTTCGCATGCGGTGGTGCCGAGATTACGTCGGTGGTCGCTCGGGATTGGCGGGGGAAAAGACGGGGACCGCTGGGGAACAAATGATGAGCTTCCCTCGCCTCCTTCCCGTTGCGCAGATTACGTGGTGCGTCGTTTCGCGCGGCTGGTACGAAGGGGCCGCGATTACGGACGAAAGGGATGGAGGCCGCGTGCCGCCATGTTGGGGACACGCGGGTTTCAACCTCGTCGGGAGTCTTATTTTGTATTCGTCGGGAGTGTTCGCTCGGAACACTGCAAACCGGTATCGCAGGCCCACGTCGTACCAAACGCCTGTGGCGACCGTTGCATCATTGCTTGTCGATTTAGGCACGCTGATCCTATGTTCTCTTCGTTATGTGTATGCGTGTGCACGTTATTTGGTCCCTTCAGGTCATTTCGATGTATTAATTTGACAATGAAGGGTTTTAGGAAAATACGGTGACTGAAGTTGCCGAAAATTACGATATCAGTCAATCAATCGTACTGGTAGCACAGATGGAATGAGTTTTCATTCCAGGCTATGTTCGCCCCCCCCCTCTCCTTATATCTTTAGCAGTCACAATATAGAAAAAAAAAGCTTCTGAACTTTAACAGGGACTGCTGATATTTTTGCGCAAGTTGTCGTCAGACGTAAGAGAAATATGCAAGCTACTTGAATTGCTTGGAGTGGTAAAAGGACGAACGATATAGGTACAACGCGGCATGAAGTCACCGCATTGTACATTTGCCTCTCGCGTGTTTGAGTCAGTCCGCGTTTCCTCTTTCAGTGGGAAAATGGAGATTTACTTTAGTCAATCTAGCCCGAGACTGGCCATAAAGCTGTCGTGACGTGTAATGTATTGGCCAAGTATTTTTGGCGCAAGGCCGGCCCGGATCGACGCGTCCATTTTTACGTTGAGTGACGTGGACCCATGTCCACGGAGTAACTCCGTGGACATGGGTCCCATATAAGTGCCGATTGAAGCGCATAGTCTGTGGTATCGTACTCGGCTGCGATGAGCGCACGGTTGTTAAGAGGCTTAACGCCGACGTGGAGGCGCCATCATGTTGCAATGTGCCGTCCGCGAAGAAAGTTTACGGGTCGTTGCACCAGAGAAAGCGTTTAATTCCCTATAGTCAGACTTCTCACACTGTGTCAGTTTATGAACAACAACCAGCTCAAGTTTCCGATCAGTTTTTCACCGTATTCAGCGAAACCACGCAACATTACCTTGTTTGCATATGCAGGCTATAAATCGGCACACTAGGTTACTTGCCCAGATTGTTGTAGCGAAACCGTCCAATCTGATGGAATGAAATTGCGCGCTGGAAACTTGTGACGCAGGCAGTATACGTCGAACTTCATGCGCTTCTTGCGCAATCTCGGGTGAGCGACAAATACTTGCGCAGACCAGCGCAGTTTGGAAAACAAGCTTCTCAGCTGAATGGCATCAAAGCGTGAAAAATTCAGCGACTGCAGACGCCGGCGCTATCACAGCAACTGTTGAGTTGGCGACGAGTGTAACAAAATAGGCGCACAAGAAAGTCAGGGTTTAGTTATTCTTTGTTTCTCTCAACTTAATTGCTCCGAGCAGCGATTGAGTTAAGCAGAAAAGATTCTACGGGCTCCCATGCTACAAGCGGATAAAATTCGCAGAAAATTATGGGCGTCGGTACAGGGACGATGAGTTCGCCAAACGAATACTGCAATTACTACATGAGAAAGACCTCAACCCGTTCATTTAAATACATGCCTACGACGTAGGGTATGTCGTTCGAAAAAAAAAATATTAGCCCCAGACTTCGAGATACGCTTCAAGGATACCATGTAGTCTTGACACTACAGTGCTGCAGGAAGCGTTCGAAAGTTCTGAACAACGGTAAGATGCGTCCCTGCGGCGCAGATTAGACGCCGCGACCGACACGCGCAGTCTTCAAATGCCGCCGATTTGCGTGCTGCCTCATTTACGTGCCCGCGTGTTGATCGCGATGATCCTTCGATCATAGAAAAGTTTATTGATCACAGAGAACCGGGCGATTCAATAGCTGGCCACATTTTCAATCTCGACCAAACGAACCAGTCAAGCCGTCGACTTGCAAGCAGCTCATGCCAGGCATGTCTGATCGGCGAGCCCCTCGGGAACTACGCGAGGATTCAATACGCGCACCGGTAAGCAGACAGCCGTCATTATGTACGGAGAGCATCGGTCATTACGAAAACGACACAGTGACGACAAGGCTCGGTCAGAGGGACGATACACACACGGCATTAATGCATCGAGTTCTGCATAGACCTAACTACAAAATCTTCAAAGAAAAAAAAAAGACATTGACAGAACAAAGAAAAAGAAATAGACGCAAAACAATACGATTATTTTCGGAGCTCGGAAAACGACATCGCTTGATCCGCAGATCCGTCCCCTACATGCATAGCTTTCCCTCGAAATGCCGGCTCTGTATTCCACTCTGACACGCACTGCCGCATCTCAGATAACGGTAGAAGCTCGAAGAGAAAAAAAAAAACACACGAGCGCGGCGCTTTTTTGTACGCCTCGCCGCTAACGATTTCTCCAGAGGACCGTTACAATTCCACGTGCGCGCAGATCGGCCAGGTCACGCAGGCTTTGCGCAAGCCTCTCCAGAACGGAGAGGCATGCAGCCTGTGCGTATAACGATGCCGAGTTCCTGTCCTTGTGCGGCCGTTTTCTCCCCCCCCCCCCCCCCCCCCAATGGTACCTGGATTTTGATTCGCTTGTGCCTCGATACTTTGTGTGCGTCGGCGCAAACGGCTCCGCTCTTGCGGCGTGGTATGTCGAGGGAACGGAGTAGCGGCGGTGCTTCTTGAAAACGAGCGAGACTCCGATGGGCAAGACGTGCTGTTGTTGTTCGGTCGTCGTCAATGCCTCACTCGCGTAATGAAAGCCTTTGCGAAAAAAAAACAGAAATAGAAAGAAAGAAGGAAACATATGTAACTTTCGCGCAATAAAAGCAAGAAAGAAATAATCGTTACCGAGCACCAGCGTGCAATATTACTATGCTAACGATAAGCTGCCATTTGATGAGCACTCGATTCCGAGCACTTATGCGTTGCTGAACGTCCCAGGCCTCGCTTTAGAAAAGTTTTGCTTGAAAGAAAAAAAAAAGAAGAGAGATATCTGTATATGCGGATGAATAGGCCAGCTGTTCGGGTCGCTCTAACAGCCTCTTGTTTAAAAAAAGAAACAAGTTGATTTATGTAGTTTATGTAAACTCGTTTCACACCGCTCCACCTTCGCGTAGTCTTGCCATTTTGGTCGCGTAAAGTCTGTATACTACTTACTAACAAACTTCGTAACAGGTCTGTTCGCTTTGATTTCTTGAGATGTACAGTATTCGGAAATATCTGTTTGCGAAAATTCTGCAGGCATTAGTCGACAAAACGTTCAGAGGCCGTAGACAGATTCACAGTTTTCAAGGAGCAACATCCGTATACTTCGTATTATAGCGTCCAAATAAAGCTTTTGAGTGTCGCACTCACCCAAGTTGTGAGGCTTTTGTCGAAGCGGTATGTCCTGTGTATATTATGCCCTTTCTTTTTTTATTTAGGACTGCGTTAGTGCAATAACTACTAGTGTGTGTGTGTGTGTGTGTGCGTGTGTGTGTGTATGTGTGTGTGCGTGTGCGTGTGCGTGTGTCACAACTTTATTAATTATCCTGCAATTGATGGCCTGGATCTAGGACGCGCCGCGGTTAGCAGAGAGACCCTGTCTCTCGCTGGACTCCCGGGCTTGCTGGATGGCCCAAAGTTGGTCCGTGTGCTGTTATTTTTCGCATGTATTTTTGATGATGCATTCGTAACCTGTTACGCTTTGTCCTAGCGTGCACTAAGATTGATGTGCGGAAAGAGAAATTAAAGTTTTCGTTCAGTCGTTAAAAAAAAATATTGAAACGAGCGCTTCAGTTTCCATATTAGGCGCACACCAATTTTCTTTTACTTGTTTCTTTATTTTTTTTTGGGGGGGGGGACACACTCATTCGCAGATTTTCATCTACTTCCGATCCATATACCTTTAGTTACGTTACTTTTTCCCTTGCGTATAGGTAGCGCTTAGTAAAGTGCGTCATCAAAGCATTCGTTAAGGTTTATCGCTCAGCCTATGTCTACTGCATCAAGTAAAGTGCTTTACCATGTGTAGCGTGTGCCCGCGATAACCGTACGCAGACGGCGGTGCTGTAGTCGTTTAAGCAGCGGCGCTTTAGATTTCAGGACTAGGCGCGTGTTGCCCTCCGGTGACTAATGGATGTGCACTTCGCCGCCATTGTTCGTACGGTTATTCTGAGCCACTCAGCGACGTCTACGAATTTCACCTCACGTGGCGCTTTAGCGAGAGCCCTCCATGACGGAGGGACACACGTGCTGTTTCGTATTTCTTGTCTAAATATGGGCAGGCGTCACGAATATGCGCCAGGGGATAGGCATTGTTTGCGTACGAATATGCATATACGTGTATTCACATGTATCTGCTCACACCCGCAAAACTGGCTATGTTTCTTTTTTTTTTTTCGCGGACCATCTCGTTTCCAGCGTAGGACATGTAATTTAGATGATGCATGGCTTGAAAACATTCGTGATTCTGCACTCTGTGGCGCTCGCGATCCAATTTCTCCCCAAATAAATAACTAAAATTGACTGTCACTTAAGTATCCTTAAGTGATTTGAATGCGAGAGCATTTTAATTCACCTTAATTCCCCTTACTCCACCTTAATTTACTTTACTCCACCTTAAGTCACCTCACTCCAACTTCACAGCTCTACTTTAATTCCTTAATTCCCTTAATTTAATCACCTTATTTTTTAATTTACAATAATTAACCTTGCTCTAATTTGTACCAACGTTAATCCACCTCAATCCAGTTTAATTCACTTTAAGCCAGCTTAAGTCACCTTAATCCAACTTGTTTCAACTTCAATTCGCTTTAGTTCACTGTAATTCACCTTAATGCACTTTAATTATCTATGCTCTCTACCAATTAACGTTGTTATGACATTTACGATCTTCTGTATTACTACTGAGGTCATACAAATAAGACACTAGTGACGTCACCTCCTCTCTATTGGCTTCGCCGTCACGTGCCCAACAACGCAAGCACTAGGCCACACGTTTAGCCAGCCAGGTGACTTCGACGTGGCGTCAACACTTTTAGTCAACGACAGCCGTAGAGCTTATCCGAATGACACTACACCTAAAAGAGGCTCATGGTAGACTCAATACACAACCGGACTGGTACCCCATTTTGGTGAGGTGCCTATCCTTACCACCCTTCTAAAGTGGAACCAACATTTCTACCCACAGTATGAACGATGCCTTTTCTCTGTGCGACTTCCATTGTGCTCTCCACTCTCTGACTATGCACAACTGGTGCAACAGAACTGCTTGTTGGCCTAGTTGGTGCTTGCTAAAAGACATGTTTTTTTTTTGCCGCAATTTAACACACACAAAAGGAAGACACACAAAGACAACACGGGCTAATCAATATCGGGTTGATTACTACTGTAATAAATACCACGAAAGAAAGAAGAAAGCCGCCGTGGCTTTGGGGACGCGTGTTCGCCTCGCACGTCGGAGGCCCCGGTTCGAACCACACGAAAACCGAGGTTTACCAAATTTTCTTTCGGAGCAATTGATTTACTTTGTTTACAGGGACTTCCCTGAGGAATGTAGCGTTAATCTGAGATTCCTTTTATTTATTTTCACTCATTGCGCCGTCGGCCATTTATCGTGCATCGCTTGTTCACGCCGGCTTTTCTGCCTCATGGGTTATGTTACATTTTTGCGTTAAAATGAATAAACCTGCTTGTTTTCGTCGCAGATGTGTGCAGCCTTTCGCAAGTGTAGGGATGGCTTTCTGGTGCAATACGTATTTTTTCCTGTGTTTAACATTTTACTTCGCTACCTTAATAATTTCTGTCAGTGAATGTAGTGACGATTGCAATATGGTTCATACTTCGTCTACCGCTTGCTTCGCTTCTTAAATGCAAAATCAAACAAACCAGAAGAATGTACTGAGTTATCCGGTCTTGTCAATAGTAGGTCAACATAACTGAGAGTTACGCATATTCTGAACGCATATTCTGAACGCATAAACAGAACGCATATTCTTAACTCATGGTTATAACTCAAAACGACCATGTTCTAAGATGACTGGCACGAGAATAAATATACCGATTTCCTCTTAACTACTGTCGAAGCGCAAATCAGCGAAAGCACTATCTTAACGTAAACTAAATGCGCTGCTTCGTAATATCGAGGATGGCCAACCTAAAAGTACACCATGCGTTTCTTCACGATTTTTTCCCCTTTCGCGACAATATAAAAACCATTCATCCCAACTGCCCCTTGAAATTGGGAAAAGCAAGGTAGGAACTAAAACACAGCATCGGGACTTGTTGGGAAAACGAGCCTCTCAAAACACCGCCGCCCCGCTCGCTTTATTGTTCTCAACAGAATCGCTTCTTCGACGTATCCTAAGGCTCGCCGCACCACATTCCGGCCCGCCATCCATTCCTGCCTCGCCTGGTAAAAAGGCATTGGCAGTACACACCCAACAGTGAATGAATACACATATATATATCACTGCCCCCCCCCCCCCCCCTTTCCCGTTCTCTGAGAAACAGCTCGGCGATGCCAAAGTTGCACGATCGGCGTAATGACGTCCGGCTATTTCTGAGCGACTGCTGGTTATTCCTTCTCTGTGGTAAGAGAGAGAGAGCGTGTGTATGGGTTGGGAGGAAGGAATAAGGAACTAGTGGGTAAATGGAAGGGGGGCTCGGCTGTGTGGTTGAGAGAGGAATAAAAGTGGGGGAGGGGGGGGGCGCATACAGGCCGTTTCATTATGCGCGAGTCTTCGCGCGCGGCACACCGGGGGCAGCCGAATCGTCCCCGCAGTTCTGTTCGCGGGGAAGAAAGAAACCGGTGGCCCGGGCTCGCGCAGATGCGGCGAACTCGCGAGCGGGGTCCCCGTCATCGATTTCCCATCGGCACAATCTGCGCCGCGATGTCCTCCCCCCCCCTCCCCCTCCCCACACCCCTGGAGTCTCTCGTTCGTTCGTTCGCTCGCTCGCTCGGAGCGCTAGCACCAGCTGCGGCTGGCCCCCATGGTTGTGTCCTGCATCCCATGTCACACGCGCAGATGAAGAGGTTGGGGTCGGGGGAGCGTGCTTTCGGCCAAGTATGGGTTGAGGGTATCGAGAAGCGACCGTTTTCTGTCCACTGGTGGCCACTATAGAGGGCGACCCGGCGATGAGCTTTGCGTGTTTGAGAACATATCTAAGAACACTGCTGCTAAATCACGACGTTTTGTACAAGGTGCTCTTTTAACTTTAGTCTTGGAACAAGAAAAAGAAAGGCCTTTTATATGTATGTCATAAATTTTCGTAAGTTCATGTGATAGGCTTCTGTACGCAAACGTGTATGTAAAAAAATATATATCAGAAATTTGTGCGGAATGCATAATAAATAACCTGCATTAAATGCAAGTGTCACTGCATGTCGAATGTCAACAGGATCGAGGGCCTCTGTCAAGCTGTGCGGCCTTCAGAGGGCGCTCCTCTTTCTGCATACGAAAGCAAGAAATAAATGAGAGGAAGCTTAAACTGTTCTTATAAATAAGTACATTTCAGGCTTTAGAAAAGCCAACACGAGGACAACTTTTGATAAGGCGTTAATCGCTCGCAGCGATGGCATCAGTCTTTAAGGTTCCACTTCAACTATCATCATCCTGCAGAAGCCGGCGACATCCTGTACTTGTTGCCGACGATTAAGCCGAATGAATTAGTTAATTATTCACCGGGCAGTTCTGTTTTGCATGGGGCAACAACTCTTGCTCGAGGTATCGAGCTTTCCACGACTTGGGCTGAAAATCACGTGATCAGTCTAAGCAGGAACAACGGTTGCCACGAGGAAAGCTTGGAAGATTGGCGAGTTTTCTGAGGCGATGTTTGTCCCGGAAAGTACTGTGCTAACCGGCGTCGACAAACAGCGCTTGAGAACTAACCTTGAATTCCTGTTTGTTCTCGGACATACTTCTGTTGAATACTACGGAAAGTCACAATCTGTCGCTGTCGAGTTTCGCGTGAACGAGCGTTGCTCTTACAAAACACCGCAAAACACGAGAACCCTCAAGTCAGGTTGCTACCAGATAAATTTATTCAGTGTAGATCTCGTGTTTACAATAGATCGCACTAGAATTCAGTTGATTCTGCAAGGCATAGTTTGTTGACCTTTAAGTAAAGGTGCCCAAATCATTATAGCCTGATAAGCGGACGCGATAAAGGCTGCGATACGTTGATGAACCGTCAACCAGCGCCAACAAACGCGCTTGCAACGGCATTTTTAGCAATAGCGGGGGAGGGATGGCCTTACTACGACCGAGGAACGAAGCACCCTCTGGTGCTGACCTTTTCACTACCAACAGCCGCTCGCCAGGAATCCGAGGAGCATGCCGTATGGAAGCGATATTTTCGTGCAGGTGATATGTATATAAATATTTGCGTCGTATTTCGATGCGTAGAGCGGCTATATATAGCTGCGACAGCCCGAAGGTTAAACGGCGTCGTGTAGAGAACGTCAGGCGATAGGTTCGGCGGTCACGTGCCGTTTGCTTCGCGTGGAAATGACCGCATCAGTAAGACGTTTGGCTGGCGCCAGAGAGTCTACTATCTCTTGACATCAAAGTTGAAAGAAGGAATGAACTTGGCTGTCATTGGATGAACTACGCAGGCAAGCAGTGTATCGAAAGTTCAAGGAACAGTGACGAAGAATGCGAAATCTATTTAGACTGGTACATTATTCCTTGGAAACTTTATATTTCTTCAACGGAAAGAAGATTGATTATTTGCTGGCAAAGTGGAAGCCAGGCCTTCCATTTCTGGATTTCGGTCTCGAAATAGGTAGTGTCTAAATCCACGCCCCCCAGTGACGGCTCTCTTTGAGTAACTGAAACAGAACCGAAGGCTGTGCTTTTGCAGGATGCAGGTGCTGGAAGCGATTGCAGGTGTGCTGAAAACATTTCATAGGCGTCATGTTTTAAACACCACCTATACCGTGCCGGTGGCGTCAGTGCTACTTAACGCATTTAACGTCGTTTTTGCGCAATCGTGTCTGCAGCGTTCTCAGATTCGGCGACGATACATTTCGAGGTTGTGTATTCTTTCATCATAAAACTCATAAAACTGAGTTAGCGCTGTCGGAATCTACAGGTATGACGCCACGGGCAGCAGGTGAGCGAACTTCAATTTGGTGTCGCCAACAGTTTATGAGTCGTTTCAGGCTTAGTATGCTTTAACTAAAGGTGAGACTAACTCACTTGCATTTTCATGGCGGTATTCTGCCAAACTAGATCGAAGCAATATTTATTTTAATCATCCTTTCAAGTACGGTTGGGTTAGCGTCATTGGTCCTGTATTCCTTTCCGGACCCCTTAGACTGAAGCTTTGTCGTGTAGCGATGTCTCCGATGCGATTGCGCTGTCAGAAACATGCGTTGAGGGTGTACCTTTCTTTTTCATATATTCCTCGACGACGAGAACTCGTTATGACGGCAACTCGAGCCGCATCGAGGACTTTCAGCGTACACGGCTCCGGCAGTTTGCTTAACGTTATGGACAATGTAGCCAATGTCCGTAAGAAATACATTAATATATCGCGAGATCCTTTGTCCAATTCGGCCAGAACCGGCTTCTCCGCTTTCTTATCCGTCTAATCCCGCCTATTTTTCTTCTCATTCAAAAGCAGCAGCAACGTTAAAACTCCGTGAAATTGGGGGAAAGGAAGATTGAATCGAATCGAGCGCCGTCGGAACGGAAAGCGAAATGAACCAGGATGTCTGAGGACGGCGAGAGCCGGCAGTTTCGCCGGGAAGGATTACTCTCTTCGTTCTTCGAATAGTTTCGACAGAGCGCACAATCCGTCTCCATTTGTTCTTTTTTTCTTCTTCGTCTTCTTCACGTCTGCTCTGCGCAACGTTCCGCTTCTTTTCTCGCGAAATGTTTTATGTCCAGTCACGGATCACGGATTCCTCGATTTTGTTTCGGCCAATACTCGCCGGGCAATCATCGTGCACCTCCGAGCGCAGCTATAGGTACGCAGATGGAAGGGGACGCTAGTCAGGCTTTGCTGAGCGAGCTCTAAGCCAGTCAGGTGGTCGTTCTAGATTAATGTTGGCTGATGCGTTATGGAAGACAAGGGAGCGCAGCGCCTGTTAAGCATTTAAAAGCTAGCTTCGCATGTTCGCGCGCGATGTCGCACGATCCACGTTCAACGAGGGCGTACACGTATGCGTCGCCGAGACCCATTTTTTTTTTCAAACTTCGTATAAACCGTCTGGACTTTCCCGAACCGAAACAACTGTCGTCTGCCGAATGTGGTTCACTGCATCGTTTACGAATACATTTGCTTGCCCCGTTGAAACGTTTGGCTGTGCTTATCGCGCGTGACGTGCCTTCGAAACTCGCGACGAATTACCAGCGTGCTAAATAACTTGTTCTTGAGCACCTTAACGAGAGATGCGGCTCGTAAGATAGTAGTTTCGTCTGGAGTGCGCACTTGTGATCTTCCTTTTGCAAAGTTTAACTTAGGCAAGCTGTCATCGTACGCCAAAAGTTGAGGAACGACTCAAAGTCTGCAAAGGAAAGAAGGAAGGAAAGGCAGGGAGGTTAACCAGTTTAGCTTAACCGGTCTGCTACCCTACACATGGGAGAGGGATGGGAGAGATGAAAGATGGGGAAGGGGGACAAAGTCTGCAAAGTAAAAGTGCAAAGTATATAGTTCAGATTGTCCTAGTCATTTGCACTTCGCAATAAGGCAAAGTCTGCAAAGTAAAAGCGCCTGATTGCGAAGTGCAAATGACTAGGACAATCTGAACTATATACTGGTGTCGACGACTGTGTTTTTGTGCTGCCGGCCGGCAACGCGGGCAAAATTAGCTGTTCAAAATTGTTTCAGAACGGTGGCTAGGCCACATTCTTAAAGGCAGAAGAGCGTCTCCCATACACTTTATCCAGAAATAGCTTGGCAGTGGGTTTTCTGCTGTAACTGCCGGACATAGATAATCGCGCGCTGTAAATTCTGCCCAGCCGTTGTCTGTTAGTATGTCTTGGGTCGGTTGGACAACTAGAGCTCGCTGAAAGGCATTCTTCAGATTTAAACAATTTTGATTAGTTTTCGCGCATATGTACTCGTATAAATCATGCTCAAAGTTGTGGTAGTCTTCTGGGCTTCCTTTCGGTGCTTACCTTTATTTAAGCAATATTGAAGAAAACAGGTGATACGTGGCTAGCAAAGAAGTACACTCAATAAATTATTTTATTAGAGTTGCAAGATGGAAATTTTTTTTAGTGACACATATTTTATGGTTATTTTAGCAGTATAGCAATACAGCATTAAAACGTTGTTCTTCACTTGATAAACTCTATTCCTCAGTCTCTCTGGAGAAACCCTCGTATAAATACCGAGCAGAAAACAAAAGCGAGCGCGAACGCGCATATATTTATTTCGACAGCAGTTATCCAGGTATGGGCACTCCAGGCGTATTTTCGCCGTTGCTGTCATGTTCCGCATATATTTATGCATAGTCATGCCGTATGTACAAAGTAGGTGCTATAGTATGCAACCGCAAAAAATCGGCAGAATTATTTCTCAGAAGCATTTTTCTTTTTTGTAACTGCAGCACGCAAGTGAAAGTCACGAAAAAAATTTAATTCACAGCACATACTTTTTAGTTCGTATATCCTGTACATGAATAGTACGCAAAATAAAAAAAAATATATTTTGTTTTTCTGTCCCGGTTTAATGACTTTCATTGAGGTGAGTGTATGACATTCGGGTGATTTAGAAGCAAATTTGTAAATGAAAAAAAAAAACTGTGGACATTTTGGGTAATATAGATGCGAGACAAATGCCTCTTTGAGGTCCCGGATCCATGATTTGAACCGCGTTCACCACATTGCGAAATGTTGTCCGCGAGCTCACTCGACACACGTCCCGCCTCTTCGAGGACCGAAGTGCAACTGACGGTGGTTTGGAGCAGACCACCGTTAATTGCACTATTCATACAGTCGGGCTTAGCATCACGTAAACATGTGTAAACGGTACACTTAACAATCTATACAAGTCCGCTGGCGTGACGTTATGGCTTTATATGCCTCGAGTTGGTTTTATCCTGATAAAACATGCTTAGAACCCACAAAACAGGACAGACGCCGAAAAAATATGAGGACGCATGGTTCTTTTTTCTTTTTTTCGTCAAGAGGAGCCACGGAACACATTCGATCTTTTCTGTCTTCGTCCTAGTTACGCAAATCTTTTAACACGCACGTGCGCGACTTAACGACGAAAGACGTATAAAACTAGCGTAAGCTATGGTTAAGATAGCGGAACCCGGAAGCCTCGACTAACCACGCTTGCCGATCTCAGGCTTTCGTCTCGCTTGCGACGCGTAATACAAAGTGCACCCGCTGCGCAATATCCGGTGCTGAGACGTCATTTCCGGACGCCTCGGCATTCGCGTAAAGGAAGAGGGCGCAGCGACTGGAGTCGGGCTTAGCGGCACGTAGGCCATCTCACTCGATCAGTCGAGGTAGGAGGACGCCAGACAGGCCGGCGTACGCGGCCGTTAATGAACACTTCAAAACGCCCGCTGCAATTTTAAGGAGGCGCAGCGGGTGTTTTCCATCGCAGCGTACCAGTACAGAACAGGTCGCCCCACTCGCGCGTAGCATGCGATTTGCGGCGGTCAGCTTGGAGAGGCTTAGGGCTCGACGTCTTGCGACACATTTCGGATACGGCAAGTTAAGATTGCGCTTGTCAAAACAAAGCACCGATGATAAAGTCTGTCTACGATGCAACTATTCCAGGCTGATGAAGGATACGTTAGATTATTCGAGTCTTCCGTTGGATATAATGGTTTAGGAGAAGTTAAATTTGGACATGGGCCTATGAGAGAGGGAGGGAGAGAGAGATAAGGAAGGCAGGGATGTTGACCAGTCAATAGTCCGGTTGCATGGCTGCCCTACGCTGGGTGAAGGGAGAAGGGGAACAGAGAGAAGGTAGAGAGAGAGGGAGCATAGAGAGGTGAAAGGGCAGTACTAGATTCAAAGCCGGTCGTGGAAATCAGGCGTTCTGAAAAAAGCACTGAAGTGCCTTCACTGCCTTCTGCGACGATGATTGGTGGGGACAATGTTCTAGTACTGCCTATTTACTCAGAGGACGATCATCTAGTTTCCTGAATGTGTTGGACATAGATTGTCTTTGTGCTTCAAATTGAGGACAGTGGCACAATAAGTGGTCAGTATTCTCCTCGCATCCGCAAACATCACATGCAGGACTATCAGCCATTCCAATTAGTGCTGAATAAGCTTTTGTGAAGGAAAATCCCAGCCACAACCGACACAGAGGAGGCGCTTCGCGTCGGTGCAGTCTGGCCGGAGGTTTGAGTTGCAGTGAAGGCTTTACTCTGTGCAGTGTGGTGCGCCTTGTATGTGCGGTAGAGCGTGCGTGCTAGAATGAGAAGTTATCTCGCAGCGTCGGTCCTTGAGAGAGGAATGGGAACGCAGCGGTCTTCTTTGTTTGACGTCCGGGCTGCCTTATCTGCGTCATCATTTCCAATGCTACAGGTATGGCCTGGTATCCATTGAAAAGAGATATCATGGCCTTTTTCTCTTGAGTGATGGACACGTTCCACAATTTCGAACACGAGCTGATCGTGAGTTTCATGCCGGAGAAACGACTGCACACATTGCAAAGCCGGCCTTGAATCGCACTGAAGACTGCCAATTTTCGAGGACCTTCAGCATTTATCACATGAAGCGCGTCGCGGAGAGCTGCGAGCTTTGCAGCTGTAGACGTAGTGATATGGGAAATCTTGAACTGCTGGGTTATTCCCATTGTTGGTATAACTACAGTGCCACCGGAACTAGTTGATGTAGTTGAGCAATCAGTATAGACGTGTGTGCAGTCGCTGTATTTCTCGTGCAGGAGGAGTAAACTAAGTTGTTTCAGTGCAGATGGCGGTAAGTCCGACTTTTTCTGAAGTCCTGGGATTGTTAGGTTTATTTGAGTACGGCTCCCACACCATGGAAGAATCGAAGGCCTTGCCGCAGGTGCGTAACCTGACCTCAGGGAGGCAAGGTGGGCGAAGACAGTTGCACTGAATGTCGTGTGGGGCCTTTCTATTGGAAGACTTGCGAGGTGGTGGGCAGGGGTCCGGGCGAAGTGTTTGATCTGCCCACACACATCAATGGTAATGCGCGTTCTAATAGTGCAATCTTGAGCGACTGCAATAACTTCAGTCGTTGACGCGCTCCGCGGTAGATCAAGGCATATCTTGAAGAATTGCGCTTGGATGCTTTGGATTTCATTCAGGTTAGCTCTGCAGGTGTTGGAGATGACCGGTAGGCTGTACCGCAGGAATCCAATAAAGAGGACTCCGTACAGTTGCAGAATAGACTGCATTAACACTCCCCAGGTCTTTCCTCCTAGGAACTTAAACATATGGCAAATTCCCGTCAGGCGTTTTCTCAGATAATTCACATGAGGGGTCCAGGAGAGATTTCTGTCAATGACCATCCCCAAAGATCTCTGACTTGTGCTGTACGAGATCAGCTGTCCATCGACGGATGTCACGTACGGAGACATTTCTTTTCTGGTACTTTACCCTTGATATTTGAAGTCATTGTCCTTGAAGGTAGTGTGATGTCAAAGTGCCTGCCTTCTGAAGCCGCGCACGGAGCTGCAGTCGCATTGCACCCGACGTCCAAATAAAAATGTCGTCGGCATAGATGGAGAGCCTAAAGGCTCACTGACACTAGGCCTACACACCACCAATTTCGGTCGGCGACAGCATTTCTTTCCTTCGTGTCGGTGTTGGTACAATGTGACAGAGGCGCCGACACGAAGGTAAAAAACGCTGTCGCCAACAGTCGGCAGACCGACATTGATGTCGTGTTGTATAGTGTGAATGAGCCTTAACGGTGCATGGAAGGATGTCGGCGAGTCAAATAAGTGTTAGATTGAAGAGCGTTGGGGCTCAGTACTCCGCCCTGAGGCGCCCCACAAGGCACTCTCCTTGTGCAAGCGTTCGTAATCACCAGGACCCGACGGTATAACCTACCGCGCCCTATGTAATCTTGGCGACGAGGCTTGGCAAGTGCTGCTGCTCTTGTTCAACAGCTCCTGGCAGACAGGTACGGTTCTCCAGGAATAGAAGATCAGTCGCATAATTCCACTGCTCAAGCCTGGCAAGTCGCCTGTAGACATTGCATACCGACCAATTGCGCTTGCCAGTTGCATCGGAAAACTAATGGAGAGGATCGTTCTAGCGCAGCTAGAATGTTACCTCGAACACTACCAGGTATGTCCAGATGTAATGGCCGGTTTCAGGCGTGGCCGTTCTTCCATAGACAACGTTATCGACTTGGTGACGTATGTCGAACACCAGAAGTCATGCAAAAGATTAACTGCTGCCCTTTTTCTGGATGGTAAATGATCATACGATAACGTAACGCAGGAAGCGATTTTCGACACGTTAGAGGCAGTAGGACTTGGCGGAAGGATCTATTTCTGGATTAGTAGCTATCTACATAAGAGATCCTTTTTCATACTTACCGAGGATGACCCAATCTCCCATTATTACAGATATGCGTGTGAAGTTCCAAAGAAAATATTAGGACAAGAGTGCACGTTAGAAAAAGCTTTTTGAAGGCCTAGAGCTAAGCGGAATTTTCGCGAGAAAATGCAAGGTAATGAAGTACGAGAAATGTGGGAGAAAGCATAAATATAGAACAATCAGAAGAGAGTAAATTGGCGCCTTTGAATTCAATATTTGCTGCCTGAGCGCTTATTAGTTTCATGGACTTGCCAAACAAAGTAACCGTTCAATCTTATCGTGGATAAACCACGGATGTTGCCTTGAAGCAAAGATTAACGATCCATGAACTGTGGTCTCTAATGAGACTGAAAGATTAGAGAGCAGGAGTGTATTCACGTTGGAAAAACAGTGCACGACTTGGGACATATTCTGTGCGTGTATTATTTTAACTCTGTAATTCCTCATCTGTTGAAATGCCTATCGCAGTCTACATCACGGCCGCTTGTGTGACTTTGTTTGTGGCTTTGTTTACGAACTCATTGTGGTGCGACTTGCCTTTTCCTTTGATATTTGTATGTGCGTGGATGTATGGGACCATGTGCTGTGGATGTCTGTCCCTGTGGCATCGTTTTCTATAATTTTCCGACTACATATCTTTCTATACCATATATTGTTGTTTCTTATATGAGAAAAGGAGTTGCCAGCACCATTATAGGTTGACTACATCTTTTTCATTTATTTTCATTACAATAAAAAAACAAAATAAAGACATGGGCAAAGGAAAGAGTCGAATGACATCAGCTCTGATTTTTTTTTTCTTTTTTCCTTTGCCACTTACGGGCGCTACTAATTCAACCTAAAGGTTACTATTAACGAATGTCGAAAGGAATATTTATAAAGTCGTCGACCATGCGTAAAACTGCTGTATATGTAATTATTTAAGGTAAGGAAAAACCTTGTAAGTCAGGTCAAAGAACTCGCGCTTAAAAAGACCAACCCCAGGTCTTTCTTTCTTTCATTTCGTTTTTCCATTGCGTTGTCAGAAGTGCAAACCGACTCTCTCGTGCCCATAGGAAGAAAGTGGAACTGGCTTGTTGTTAAACAAACAGAGCTAGAGAACCGGCAAAAAACAGAAACACTGAAAAATTCTCAACACCCATTGTCTTTACAGCAAATCTGCATATAGCTACGCTCCAGCCGTTGTCGATGTGCGTCCGCCTACGCGTCGCGTCGACAAGAAAAAATTTTCATCTCTACATTATATTGATAGCTACAGAGCATTCTTAAGAATTCTCTCTAGCTGCAGAGTAGGAGACTAGAGCGCACTAGCTCAGGTCGACCTCTCTGTCTTTCCTGTGAACAAATTCTCTCCACCTCCTCTCCTCTGTAGCTATCAATATAATGTAGCTATCTTCCTAAAAAGATATACTGAAATTGGCCGCTAGGACGACTCTAGCATTACGTCGAGTTTCATTCACTTGTCAGGATTACTTAGTTCGCAGTGCAGTTGTAAACGTTACAGAATTCCAGCATGCCGTGCTTCGGTACTTGCACACGTTTCATCATAAAAGAATAAATCCCTGCACAGTCAAAATGTGTATTCGTTGTCTTTGTTCTTCAATAATAATAATAATAATAATAATATTAATAATAATAATAATAATAATAATAATAATAATAATAATAATAATAATAATAATAATAATAATAATACCTATATATGCATAGGTGCGTCGACTGAGGTAAAACACGCTACAGCCTCGCTGCTCGTCCTTCACAGAGTGGAAGGGCTGATGGATTTTTCAATTATTTTTTTGTCTGGAGTGCATGCTCTTGTGCAGAAAAGGACATGCCGTGAAAAGGCGGCATGTCTCGAGTCTTTGTGTTAGCGGGCAACTGTTAGCGTAGATCGACGTTGGCGCCAGCCTGATATGCGATTTTCGCGACCTCAGGCACTGCAAAGCACCAGCTACGTCGTCTCGTAACGGAAAAAACTAAGAAAAAAAGAGAAAGAAAGGACGAGAAGGAAGGAAGCATTGAGGTAGCGTTCCGCACGATGGCATGGCATTCAGGAAGAAGCGCCCACACTAGAAGTCGCTTAAGTTAATCTGTCAAAGTTAGGTTATGGTCTTGAGTAGAATTGACCAACGTACTCTTCACGCCGATAGTTCATGAATAGCGGTGCAATAGTGACCGTAAATTGATGAACTAGAGCTCCCTTAAAACTCGTGTTTGCTGTGGTTAACTAACAATAACTTCGTCTAGACCACGAAAGTCAAATCTACTGAGCGTGAAGATCCTGATACTCATTTGTCAAAGCCGACAATGGCTCTGCAGTGGTTAAAGAAAAAAAAAACTATGCAGTGATAAACTCGCCGTAAACGAGCTATAATGATGATCGTAGGCGATTTCCAATGATCACCGACTAAATAAGAGACGTGAAATCACTTGTGGTGCCCTGCATGTCCTCGGAGTCTTTCACGCGCGCTCACATAGGCAATTTAACCAGCAGCGACGCATTTATCGGTAAAGCAAAAGTGAAAAAAAAAAGAAAACAAACTTACCAGAAGCACCGATAAGTCGCATGTATACGCGTCAACGCTGGTCACATTAAATGCGCGCGCAATTTTTCGACTTCATCTTTCTTTTCTTTTTTTTTACGCAAGGAAGTCGTCGACAGGCGTGCGTGTCAAAACTGCTTGGCCTCCCTTCTAACAACGTACCACATCGCCCGGGTTTGCTTTTAAAGCCTCGACGGGCGAAGCGATCGCGACAGTCGTGTCGGCGACGACCGAAACCGTCGTCGTCGTCGAAAAGGCGGCGACAGTGGCGGCGGCGGCGCTCTCTTTTAAAAGGACCACATCGGCGTTGCAGTTCCCCCCTCTGTTCAGTCCATTACGATCGGACCCAGAACAATGATGGCGCCAGAGGAAGCGAGAGTGGCGACGATGGGGAGGCTTCTCGGAATCGCAGTCCCGTCGTCACGGCTTCGCAGCCAGCGAGGCATTCATGCGCGCCGAGTTCCTTTTCCCTTCCCCCCCCTCTCTCTCTCTCTCTCTCTCACCCTACGAGATATGGGGCGGCGAGGAACTTCACTCCGCTGTTATTGTTTGTTTGTTTGTTTGTTTTTCTTCATGTTTTCTTTCGAAGTTAACTTTCGTTTTTCTTTTTTTTTTTTTCTTATCTTGCGCAGCCCGTCGGAGCGGCGCCGTGCGTCATGCAGCCCTCCTCACCCTTTCCCTCCTCCACCCGTCTTTTATCACGGACGCGTGTTTATCGGGTACTGTGCCGCGCGGGAGCACCTTTTGAAATTCGGTCGTATATCAGCAGCTACACGGAGAGAATTAGAGTTTGGGAGCGCCGGGGGAAGGGAGAGGGGGTGTAAGCGATGTGACTTGTTTGGCTCGCGACTGCGCAAAAACCGCAGAATCGCCGCGCCAGGTGTAGCTGGCGAGCAAAATGTGACTAGTAAAAACGTACAAACGCTGTATTTTGGACAGCATAGCCCAAAGGTTTTCAGCTTCAAAAGATGCTTAAAAGGAAAAAGGAAACGCGAGAAGGCGAAATGTTTCACTTGCGTATTGAAAGATATCAACTCGGAGATTTTCATTGGTTTCTTTTAACGGCGCAGTGTCCCGGCGTTCTGGTTTATTTTTTATTTTATTTTTTAAGCGGTGACTTTCGCCGTTCCGCATGGATGGCACCGTTTTACAGTACTGGGCTACAAAAACTCGTTGGTATTTGTGCGTTGGAACGGTGAACCCAACGCAGGGAAGTGAACAGAGTATGTGTAAGTGAGAACAATTCATGATTATATTGCGCTTAGTGTTACACTGACAATTTAGTGAAGGACAGGACGCGGACGTACGTAGCGCGTACGCCCGCCGTCCTGTCCTTCACTTAAATCTTCAGTGTAACAACAAGCGCAATATAATCGTGAACGTCCACCAACTAGCCTCCTTCATTGCTCTACTAAGTGAGAATAGATTAAATAACTTCCAGCGCGTCTTATTATTTCTATAACAATTTGTGAATTATTTTTCTTTTCTTTCTTTTTTTTTTCTTGCTGTCCCCAGTACATGAGATGACGCCTGTTCGGTGATAACTATGTGAGAATTCATTTCACTGTCTGTGCGTTTCCCTATCGTTTTGTATCGCCACTGCTGTATTGCTTTTTCTGTGGCAGCTCTTGCTGAGTTCCTCGTACACTCACCAGCCTCATCCAACGTCCCGCTGTTACGCTATGTTAGGTAAGTAAACAACCAAAACAAAGGGACTGCATCGAAAAAAAACGAAACGCACATCTGTTTAACCTAACTAACCGATGTCCACCAGCACAGACATACACTCGAGCACTGCGCTCTCCCAGACTGGAAGGCGCTGTAGGCAGTGAGTAATAGTTTGAGGCCAGCGTAGCCAGATGATAAGTCACGTGTCAGTGACAGAAACATTGGTTACGGGCAGCCGAAAGGGACAGGCTATTCGGGGCGAATCGCCTGTTCCTTACGACGAGTTAAGTATCCGGACGACACTGGCGAGGGATTCTTTTGTTTAGCTCTTGGTTACTCGAAGATATAATAAGCTCTCGTGTTTCTCCATGAGAACCTTGTCGCTTCGGAAGCGTTTATTCCTACTTATTCTCTGATATTCTTTTTTTTTTTACACTCTGTTCGCCGACACAAGTTGGTATACCAAGCGGAAAAATAAGAGAAAAAGAAGAACAAGAACAATCGTACATAATTGCTGGGTTCCGAGAGAACAGTAATCAGCGAATGCAGCACTCAGACTCGCATCTCGTAACAGATGAACACTGTACGCAAGTCCACTTCTATTGAAGCGAAGTCTGGCTTTTTTTTCTTTTTTTTTCGTCTGGAACTCGGTTCACTATGAGCAACGAGCGCGGCCTTGCATTTCAACGCAGACGAAAATTTCTCAGACCATGAATTGTCGAGAACGCGCCAGAAAAAAAAAATCACAAAGAAAAAGAAAAACACTCGCCCCGTATGAAAGCAGTTAAAGAACGGCACTGCCGCAGCACAGAGGAGCCTCTTTAACGTCGAGTTTGCGTGAAGGCCCGTTGCGAACGCCCCGAAACAATTTAAACTAACGAAATGGTTCTTGTACAATCCCTCAGTGAGTATACTATTGCCCTTTTTTTCAGCCGTATGCGGGATCCCGCGGGTCATTCCATCGCACCGTAATACAGTCTGTCTTTCTCTTTTGTATGTTTTCTTTTTTTGCGCCGTAAGTGCACGTGAGTACGTGGTTGCAGCAGCGCCTTGTAACCTTCACGCCGCTGCCACTTTCGGCAGAGAAGAGCAACACACACACACTATATTCGGGAACTCGATAAAGAACGAGACACGCTGCCCTCGGCGAGCTCGCATTTAAGATATTGAGATTCTTTCTTTTCACGTCGTAAAATTCGAGCTGCCTACTAACCACCCCCTCCTTTTTTTTCCCTCCCCTTTTATCTGCTCTCTCATTCGACGAGGCCTTAGAATCTTCGTAGCTTCGAAGAGCAGAAAGAAACAGACCAGCTTGATTTATGCCTCGCACTATGTACCACTTCGCCCTCCGACGCCCCAATCTGCCAACCCCCTTCGCACTGCGCACAACACACACACAACCGCGGCGATGTGTTTTGTTTTTTCGCGGTGGTTGCTGGCGGCGCCACCGCGAAGGACGTGACAGCAGGTTTTATGACGAGGTGTTGCTGCCACAGTTCAGGCTGCAGCGGCAACGCTTTTCCAGAAGTACTTCGCTCTCCGCCTCTCGCTTTCTTTCTTTTTTTTTTCCTTGTTGTTAGTGCTTCTTTTTTTTTTTACCGAGGCATCCTTCTCCTCCCGGATCCACAGTACAATTTTTTTGATTAACTAAAGCGACCTCCATATCACCCTTTCCCCCCAACCTCAACGTACCCCCCCCCCTTTCTTCCCAGTGTGACGTTGTTTATGTCGCCGTGAACGCCGTTCTTTATTGTCGGTCTCTTTCTCGAGGCGTCGCCTTCTTGGTGCTGTGAGCTACACACGTGCGTGGAACATTTTAATTAAATCGAGTCGGGAGGACAAAAGTGGATACGACACGTGCAATACGGTCGCTTTGAGCGACGTCCTTCCTTAATTTCTTTTTTAATCTTTTTTTTTTTTTTTTTTACTTTAGATTTCCTCTTGCCGGAGGGCGAGTAGAGGAGAGGCCTAACGGCGTTTCTGAGCAGCTACGCGACTGTTAGAGTGTCTCGCGCTCGAGGTTGCGGTCTTGTTATTGTGGCTGTTTTTACGAGAAAGACATCAACACCTGTTTGTGCCTAGCGTCGCTGCAGGTGTCTCTGTGTGCGGCGTTCATTGTTTCGTACGTGTATTTCGTCATCCACGCGCCTGATCATCTCGGACCGCATCGCTGCCTCATTTACGGGTTCCTAACTCAGTACACGTGTGTTTATGTCGGGACTCTGTGTAGAAGTGTAACGTGTCCTCAGTTTTTTTTTTGTCTCTGTGTGTTGCATTGTGTCCACGGTTATATGCGTATCCCAATTGCTTTGCTTAGCAAACTTCGCTCTGCATTTTCGCAACACATGGCTTTTTTTTATCTTGCAATGAATTTTCTTTTTAGTAATAATACTAATTACGTGAATAGTGAGAGAGAAAGAGAGAGAGAAACGAAGAGGGAAAGGTAGGTAGGTTAACTAAGGACACGCACGGTTAGCTACCCTACACTGGGGGAGGGTAAAAGGGAAGAACAGATAAGGAGAGATAAGAAAAATAATAGTCAGCCGTTACGACTATAGCGTGACTAAGTCTCTTTTTACCGCGGCATCTGTTAAGTGCTCGGAATTGGGTTTGCCTTGTCCGTTCCGTTTCATTACGCTTGACGACTGCGTTTGCCGTCATCGACGATACGCAACGATGATTGCCACCGTCGTCAAGCCACGTCGTCATCCCCAGCATCGTCATTGCCACGGCGCGAAGAAAAAGAAGTTACAGAAATTAAATTAAATTCTGGGGTTTTACGTGCCAAAACCACGATTTGATTCTGAGGCAGGCCGTAGTGGGGGACTCCGGAAATTTGGACCGCCTGTGGTTCTTTAACGTGCACCTAAGTTTAAGTGCACGGGTGTTTTCGCATTTGGTCCCCATCGAAATGTGACCGCCGTGGCCGAGAGATTCGATCCCGCGACCTCGTGCTTAGCAGCCCCCCCCCCCCCCCCCCCCAAAAGGAAAGTAAGTTCCCCACAACGCTCTCCACTGCCACTTGAACCCATGTCATTCGAGCATGCTAACCACTGAGCTTACTGCGCAACAAGAGCACCGCGAAATTAGTGCGATGCCTGACGCTCCCCACCGACTCCGAGAGCAGCGGCAGCTGTACATGTATCTCGGAGGCCAGGACGAGCATCGTTCCGAGCCGATCGGAGCAGAACGATCGCGCAGCGGCGTCCGAGCCAACGAGAAAGGGCGAAACGGGCGCGAAAGGAAGCGGGCTGTTTCTATACACGACCCCTGGATATATACGCAATCTCGGCAAACACAATTGTACGCAAAGTGGACTCGTCGACCCACTGAAAGCGCGCTCTGCATATGCACTCGTTATTCATCCCGGCTCACGTTGTAGACTCGCACTACATTAGATGGCCGGCAAGGCGAGACGCTAGATCTACTTTATAACGAATTGGAAAGCGAGTAACGAATTAAAATGTCATCCGATCGCGACCCCTGCCGGCGCCATACTCCGTCACATTTCGAGCGCAACCCACCGACCGCTCGAAGGACTCCGTGGATCAAACGCTTCGCCGCGCGGCTGTGCGCTATACGCAAGTGCGCTTGTTCGATCTCAATCACAAGAGGGGGGGGGGGGGGGGGGGGAGGCAGCCGCATTTCGATGCCAGTGGGAGACACGCAAACGCCCCTGACCTGTTTTATTTCGGTGCACGCTAATGGCACGCCGCCGGACCTTCCCCGTGCAGACCTCCTCCTCCTCCTCGCCGCTCGCTTTCGACGATGAGAGACGGACGCAATCAATTTCTCCCTCTACGAAAGCCCCTGGGTCTGTGGCCGATGGGCTGGTCGCGCACAAGTCTTTCAACGGAAGACAAAAGCTCCCGATTGGGATAGAAGGGCAGAGACGTCCAAATTCCAGAGTTCACTCTTTCTTTTTATTTTCTTTCTTTTAATTCCGGTAGTCGTAAAATCTTGATAGTATTTCAGTAGGCATAACAGTACAAATGACCCAGGTATGTCCCGGTGTAGGTTTTATTGATAACAACTCCTGCCTTCCATGAGTGGACTCGCGTCATTGTAGAGGGAGTGAGGGTAACGACAACGCTCACCCACCGTGGTTGCTTAAGTGGCTATGGTGTTGGGCTTCTAAGCACGAGGTCGCGAGATCGAATCCCACTCGCGGTGGCCGCATTTCGATGAGGGGCGAAATGCGAAAACACCCGTGTACTTAGATTTAGGGGCACGTTAAAGAACCCAGGGTGGTCCAAATTTCCGGAATCCTTACTACGGCGTGCCTCATAATCAGATGGTGGTTTCGGCAAGTGAAACCCCATAATCAAATTTTAATTTACCGACAACTCTCGTTCTAAACGAGTTGTTGCAGAATACGCCGGTGACTCAACAGGTACGAACAACGCGCCGTTCGGACCACTGAAGAAACACAAAGAAAAGAAGACTGAGAATAGAATCGTTGTAGTATGGCATCATTTACACTTTGCAATTTCTAGTCACAGATTGAGCATCATGTAACGTGAATGAGCAGGGACGATGACGCTGCTCACAGGACATGTAAATTCACGTTGAATGCGAAAAAATGGTTCGCAGTGCCTTATGCGCAAATGTCTACAATTTATTAAATGTCTTGGTGTCCAAAGCAAATGACTGTGTGTACGGTGACGCGGTGTCTTCTCAGGATGTTTGATAGGGTTGAACGGTTCCTCTCGCATCCCGCGCAAACCGCCACAGTTTATGTGGCATGCTGTATAGTAAAGAGTGGCCGTCTATGTTTCTGCGGTTTGTACATTCAATCTTACCGAGAGCATAGTGACGGCGCGTCTAAATGTATACAATAAGTGTCAGTTAGGCACACGAATAGGCAGAACGTGTCACTACAATTAGAGAAAGGAAAGATGAAGACTACAGTTTTCTTTACGGTAATTCTGAATAAGTTTTCAAACTTTATATTCCTTTTTTTTTCTGCCTACTGAATCATAAAACATTCTAGCTCTCCAGGAAATCCAATTTGAGTTGATGTCTTTCCTAAAATTTCAGCGTTTACAATATAACTTTCTTTATTACTCTCCATATACATTCATCTGAATTTTGATATCGTAACTACTTAATATCGAACGGTTATGCAATGACGCAGAACATACATCTGTGAGAAGAGGACTACAATATTTTTTAATCACGCGTAGTGTCTGTTGAGAGCACATTCAGCTCTCTCTCGCGCTCCCCCCCCCCCCCCCCCCCCGGAAGAAAAAGACAATTGTGAATTGTGTTGCCTTTCTTGAATCAATAAGTTATTTCTTCAATATATATATATATATATATATATATATATATATATATATATATATATATATATATATATATATATATATATATATATATATATATATACGTTGTATACAAAGCATTTTGTAGGCCGCTGCTGGTGAATTGCTTTTTACAGCGCCACATGAATATTGATTCCTCTCTCTGCGCGCCGCCTTATTTCCGTTCCCGTAATAGTCCGAGAGAGTACCCAGCAGCGTTAATAAACGAAAACAAACAAAAAAACAGAAAGAGAGAAAAAAGAACGAAGGAATTGGCAGCGGCCGGTCCTGCCCGCCCGCACCAAACACGCATGCACCCGGGCGCGAGGGGAGGAGAACAGGCACGCGGCGGGCGCCAGCCTCGAGGGCGAGCGAGTCGCGTTGGTTGCGGCAGTGCTCGCCGCAGGGGCCCCCGCGATCGAACCCGGGGCCGCGTGCCGCGAGGCGCGGGTCGATGCTCGGCCGGGACGGGCCGACCTTGTGCAGCAGCGCTCCGTCGACACCGGCCGCCGCCGTGGCTGCTTCTTGGGACGCGGCCTACACAGCTGCGTCCTGCCGCGGCTGGGTAAACGATGGGGCCGTGGGAGTAAGCGCAGTGCGAAGGTACAGCTCTCGCTACACTTGTGGCGGTGAGTGTTGGAACGGCTCGTTGTCTTCGTTGGGTGCCATCGACGCGACTCTCTCGCTTCGCCGATTAGAGCAGGTGTGAGGGTCTTAAAGGCAGTAAAAAGCGTTGTTAAGGCAGCGTGGGCAGTAATTATAAAGGCAGTACAGGTCGTAAATGTGGAAGTTGAGATGGGACGACAGTACTTTGGGTTTAATCAGATGCCATCCGATGCTTCTCACTCCCTCGGTGAGAGGTAATGAAACACCAGGTGGCGTAATCGTGTGGTACCATCGCTGATATCACCACTCACCCACCTTTAACAGGAGTTGGCGAATTCACGCGCTATCAACGTGGCTCTCGCTTCCTTGATTAGGGTAGGCGTAAGAGCAGTTGGCACGGCACTGTAACGCAAATACGGCTCTTGCTTCAGCCGTTACGATGGGTGTAAGAGCGTTTGGGTCTATGGTTTGGGCGCGATCAGGCGCTGTCAAACGTGGATGTACCTTCACACGTGACAGGGCGGTTCGACGAGCTTCCTATACGTAGCCAGATCCGAACAACCGGTTGGCTTGATCGATTATTAAATTGAAGCGTTCTTTGCCCTTTCCCTCCTCTTTTACAAGTTCCTGACTGCTGGCTACTGCAGCATTGCACAATGACCAGGGGCGCGATCGGAGATGGTTGTTCGGCGCGTTCGTTCGGTTACCGGCGCGCGCGATTGGCCTACTCCTCGCTGACGTCGCCAGCCGCGGGGCGCGGCCACGTTTCTGGTGACGTCAAAATGACGACACGCTCCTGTCAATCATCCTCCCACCGAGCATTTCGTCTGCTAGGCGCCGAACCCGACGGGAGCTGGGAAGTTTGGAGTGATCATGCGGCTTCGCATGGCGCGTCTGGTGGATTGGATTGGATCCCACCGGCGGCCGCGGCATGCACGTTTGGATCCAATCCATAGTTTAATTCGAGAAAATGGCGCTTCCGTTGAGAACTTAGGTAGTTGCACTGGCGTTTCTAGAGGAAGGAGGAGAGCGGGTGGCGGTGCGAAACGCGTTTGAAGAAATGGCAGAAAGTGAATTCCCGCGTCGTTTTTGTTTCTCGAAACAAATAATTCGTTGTTTGTACAGAGACATCGACCCCATCGTCGGTGCCAGCGAGCCACTGGAATGTTGTCGCTGCCTCGTGAAAAGTGCGCCACATTTCCCGTCGTTTGTTTTTCTTTTTTCTTCTCGCTGTCCGCGACACCACCTAGGGACGACGCAAAAAAAAACTAATAGTTATAAATTGCAGCAGTCACACGTACTACTATTTGAAAACGTGTTTGGGCTTGAGAAGAAAAAATACATATTTTTAGATAAAGATTTCATTCATTTGGAAGACGAAAAACATTTCGTTTTGTAGTATACTGTCTGCAAGAAGACGACAAACGACGGAAGTAATCTTCCGGGGAGGTCACCGCTTCCTGATTGGCTGCTCTCTCCGCCCCGCTGTCACAAATTTTGCGTTCTGCCACTCTGTGACGTTGCAGCAACCGAACAGAATACGTATCGAACAAAATATCTCCGATCGCGCCCCTGGTTCCGGATACAGAGCAAACCGAGGTGGCCCCCGATGCGGCATGTGTTTGTTGTAAGCGAATGGTGACGTGAGCTCGAACACAAACGGGCCTTCATCGTCTTTGAGTGGCCTTCATTGCTTCGTTGCCATACAGTCGTCGCCGTTCCGTCTTTGTCAGTACACTCTTAAGCAAAATCGCACCCTTTTGCCACGCAACAATAATCGTCACCTGTCTTGTCCGCATTTCCTTTCTTTAACGGAGCGAGCCCGGTACTTCCCAATAACGAACGGCATGCGCGTTATCAGCGTGACATAGCATTGCCGACAGGAAAGTAGCGGGCGCGGCGTTTTTAAGAAAGGAAACGCAAGCAAGGCAGATGACGATTATTGTTGTGTGGCAGAGACACACCCGAAAGGGTGTAACTTTGCCTAAGAGTGTATATGGTCATAATTGCGTCGTCATCACGCAGCCGTCATCCATGTGCTGCAGTCGTTATTTTGTAGTCGTTTCTTAGTTGTTTGCCACGCCGTGTGCGACGGTGTAATTAGGACAAAATAAAATATATGTGGAACATTGGTACGTTCACACGTCTTCTGAAGTGGCTTGGACGTCTAAAAAACTTCATGAATGTCATCAGAGTAGGGTGTATGTGTACTAAATACGAACACCAACGCTACTCGGGACCATCTCATTCAGCTTAAGCGCAGTGGAGGTCGCCTGATTTAATATACATAGCATAGCTGAGTAGAGCACTCACGTGGTTTTATTAGTAATACGCACTGTTTCAGAAGTGCAGGGTATGCTGTAAGCACAAAAAAGAAAAAACAAGTGGGCTTGTTGTGTGTACCTTCTTATAGCATCGACCTTATTGCTGCCATGCGAATCAAGAGTTTCGGTGTCTTCGTAAAGACCGGTGGGTTCAACTGCAGCTTTTCAATTTGCTTTGTGCAGGCAACGCCTAGTCGAACAAACTTACTTTTACACATTTTCACACACCGAACGTACACCAGTTAGATACTCCACATCGCCTTTGCTAAAATTGCCATAAGCTTTTCTGTAACAACCGCGCCAGTACTTTGCTGCATGAAAGTGAGAGCTGAGGGCCAGAAAATGAAGACGTTCCTGAAGCTACCAAATAAATAATAAAACGTCAGCAGTCACTGAGACGAAGAAATTGGCAGAGCCAATGCATTACGCTTTCTCTTATAGTTAATAGTTATAGTTATAGTAATAGTTATAGAGCTGACTTTTTTTTTTCACTTCTAACCAGCACACAGGGAACTGCCGCCATACCACACAGCGCCAGTGACAGTCAAGCGAAACCTAGCAAAGGTAGCTGTTGTGATATACACGTGGCGGTGGCCATTGAGACGAACCAAAAGAAGTACAAGTAAAAGAGCAGGCATTCTCATCGACATCGGGAAATTGACCAGAAAGCGCATAAGTCAATGCACTAACGCTATGCGGAGAGAGGCGCAACAGCACGAAGCTTTTTTTTTTTTTTTCGGCTGCATGACAACCGCTACCGCTATCTTCGTACGACCCAGGGTCTCCTTTGGCTCCGTAGCTCGTTTGCCCGTCCCGTGCTTGGAGTAGAGGAAATATAGGCACCTCGTCGTATCTCGCTGTTCTAACCCAAGACGAGAAGTTGACCGTGTGACAAAAAAATTCGAAAAGTAAGAGCAACAAAAAAAGGAGGGGGGTCGGAGCGTCTCGTTCGCTATATAAAGTTGGGTTGTGAGCTGCGTTGCTCCACCACGCTCGCGGAAAGAGATAAGGTTTCGAAGAGAAAAGCCAGCCGGCGAAGGCTTTCGGCGTTCGTTCCTGGCCATCCCCTCCTTTCTCGCCTTCGTTTCAACCCATCGCGCTCTGTTGCGCATCTCCTCAAACATTCATGAAAGTACAGTTGCCACGCGGACAAGCCAGTCGCGTTTTGAATAGGTAAAGAGCACGGCTCACTCGACGTCTACGTCTTCGACTAGGAAAAAAAAAAAAGAAAGAGAGAGGAACGAAAAAAAAAAAGAGGAAGATTTAGGGAAGAAGAAGGTGGAGCGGAGGAAACGTTGATGCCCCGGAGAAACGTTTCGAGATGGCGCGTCGGGCGTCTTGGAAGCCTCTGCAAGCGCCGTAGGAGAACGCGATGCCGCGATATGAGAGCCGCGGCGCAATGTGTACGTATAAGTACGTACGGCCCCGCATCATTACGAGACGCCGCGGGAGAAAGTTGTGCTCCAAGAGAGAAGGGCATGGTTTGGAGTATGCCATCGCCAGGCTTGTGCACTTCCGAGAGCATGAGTAATGCAGAGCGCGAAGCCAGATGCGGATGGGCAGACGAAAATGAAAAAGAAAAGATAAGAGAAAGTTAAGGAGCTTTGGACAGCGATGTAGTAGTCCCAGCAGGGACTAAAAAGATGAAGGCAGCAACGTTGTAGCGAGCGAACGGACAGTTTGGCGTATCCGGCGTGGGTGCAGTGACTTTGCGGTTGTTGAAGGCGGCCGCGAGTGGCGGGAACGTGAGGAACCGCCGAATTACGCTGTTCCAAGGAATCAGTGAAGAAAGAAAAGCAGCCACATAGATGTGAGTGGGTGGTACGACGCGTTATTCGAGAGTTCTCGCTTCTTCGTGAGGCTGGAACTTAACGCAGATCCCGCGCACATGTTGTTAGCAACTTGAAGTGAATGAAGTTTTCTTTATTGGTGATGTCTATAGTGAATGCTGTGCAAAGTCTTGTTTCTTTTTGGTTTGGCTTGATGGCTTTTCTGTAGAGAGTCGTAGTGGAGGACTGGCCAAGAACGAGCCCGCGTGCCCAGCGGTACGCACTGAGGTGCGAAATCAAAGAAAAATAAGGTAAATACAAGAATCTGTAATTTACCGTTCCATCATCAGATTGGTGTTCTCTAGGAATGCCAGTGAGCCGGCATCATGCGTTGCGGTTTTATGTAAAAAGTTTTTTTTTTTTGTACTCATTGGTAAGGGGGCATACCGGATCACCGTACGAGGGATATTTAGGCCCACCTACTAGTACTTTCATTCGGTGACTAGTAGCCCTTATTGACACTTAATGCAGCCTAGGTTGGCATAAAACGGCCGGAAACTGTCAAACCGCAAAGTGGAGCGATAGGCGAGAGAAAGTTATCGCTTTAGTATCGCTTTAAAGAAGTCGTATCTTAGGTGCTTTTTTTCGCCTTGCTTCTTCAGGTGAAAGAATGCAGTATGCACAAATAGAAAAAAGAGCGCTAATGCGCTTCTTGAAGGCAACTGGACTATAAGAACGGTTCGGACAACACTTAAATAAACATTATTCTTCGGGTGTGCGCATTTCAATACCTTCTCTTACTTCTTTCTTTCATCACCTTGCCTCTCCCCTCGCTTAAGGAAGCCATACAGGTTAGTTAAGCTCCCTGTCTTTCCTTCTCTATTCATTTCTCTCTCTCTCTGTCTGTCTCTCTCTCCCTCTCTACCAAATTGGCCGGACGTTGCGGATGCGTATGAGGAAGTATACCAGGAAGTATGCGTGTAATTTACACCAGCTGTTTGCAGAGTTTAAAGTGCGCTTACTCAGCTTGAGGCAGTGGTTAAGATGCCGAGTGTACTACAAAAACTACAAGACATCCGCCGAATCAACCGCACCGTTGTCGTTGCGCCCGTCAGCACATCGTCCCTTTAATCGTAACCACTGTTAGTGTCTCGCAAGGTTATTTTACAAACGTGGAGGGTCACTGGTTCTTTGGCTTCCCGAAAGAAAGCTTCGTGTTTTACGAGAGCTCGTTTCTCGGAGCTCGTCTCGCCTTAGTGTAACCGCCAGCCCACGATTGGTCTGTGCCTTAATTGGTGCAACAGTTCGCTCCTTTCTTAAGTGTGTTCAAGACACGGGTTCGGAGAGATAGGGACAGCCACACAGGGCGAACTCTAGTTCTCGCATGCCGTCAGAGATAACCCGTGTCCTTGCGAAGTTACAAAGGTCATGTCCCATTTTTCAACGCGTTATTTATTCAGGCGAGACGCTCCGTGTCAGCCATCGCAGGGAGCTTTAAGATGCGCACACTAGAGCTGGGCAGAGCTTATCTCTCACAACTGGTGTAGCTTTCGCGAAGCTGAGACCGCTTCTTCCATGCAATCCCAGAGGGCGATTATTATGTGCAGGCGTGGCACTTTCACTGCACGGTGATTGAACTGCACTGCATTCCTGCACTTAGCTGATAAGCAGAATTAGCGCCTTACGCTCAAGTCGGAGACCCTTCGTGAGGTAGCGAAGAATTAACTTCAATGACATTCGTGTATGTCGCGGGTGTAATAGTGTTTTTACTGCACAATAGGCATCTTCTTTTACTTAACGCGGGAGCATGAGAAAGGCTTCCGTTGATTTCATTTTTTTTTGTCTCATTATCAATTCGTCGTTTTTTTTTTATGAGCTTACTATATTCGTGTGCGTGGGGTATATAGGTGCGTGTTCAAGGCGCAATGTGTCGTTCAAACTTGTCTTTGGACAGCCGGCTTTATTGCAACCTGCCTCCCCGTTTGTCTGCAGTTCTAAAGCAACAGCAAATTCACATGAATAAACGCAATGCACTTAGTTGGGAATGAAAAGAAGGATGTTGGATAGTTGACCCTCGTCGATTTTTTATGTTTATACTCTCGATGCGAAGGATGAGAACGGGGTGCCCAAATTTATTCCAGATCCGCTTTGATGCCCTGATTGAACTTGACTAGCGGAACGAAGGTTCCAGGTACTGCTGTAGTTGTTTCCTGCGATCTATTTGTCTAACGTCTGTCCTGTCATGCAGCATTTCATTTGAGTAGCATTGAAAGTTGCAAACATTCTTATGCTCAAAGTGTGCGCCTCGCTTTTATCGTAGGGGGCTTTCAAACTAAAGGGACTTGCGCGCGTTTATTGTGCCGGTGAAGAGTAGTAGTTGGCGCAAACATCTGCTGAAGCACAGCTGTTAACATCAACAACAACAACAAAAAGGTACATTTGAGAGATCAGAAGTGATAAGCAATTCCAAATAATGCGCATATGCCGACACTATGTCTGCGGAAAGAATGTAGATCCCTCGAATTTGGAATGTCGGCTCTCTCCTTGCACTTTTTTCACTATTTAAGGTATTTTCATTCAGCGAATTTGCAGTGATTTACGCATCATCTATGCATTAGTGTAGTTCGATTAGCCAGCTCATTCAGCAGCCGTTATCATCTCTCTCTGTCTCCGCATTCTTTCAGAAAGCAAATAACCTCATCTGCTCTAGGATCAAATATTACAAGCAGGCGCCCAGCGGTAAAAGCTCGGATCAGGCTACCCTGTCCGAAAGTTAAAGTCGGCCTTTTTCTCCCGCAAGGCAAAGCGCGCACAAAAGACGGCGCAAGGGCTGCTACAAAGCCCACCAGAAAAACGTAAGGAACAAAGGCAGCACACGAGAGCGCCGCAATCACGCATCAACAAACTCAATATAGGTTACCGTGGACGAGTATAGCGCAACCAAGCGTGGGCACCAAAATGAAACTTTTCGACCCTTGGACAAACAAGTTACAACAGGCTTTAATATATTCAACAGGTAGCTGAGAATGTCGATAAAAGGGCAAAAACTGGAACGCCGCCAGAACGCTTTGCACCGCAACCCAACAAGCAGGAAGCTCGATCAACTGAAAGTAAAAGCAGCGCAGTAGCATTACCGAAGAAAGCACTTGCCAACAGGCCAACAAACGCTCAGAGAACTAAGCTGAGAGCAGCGGCCACACCAGTATGTTTACGAAGTTATGTGAATGAAAAAACAACAAAACAACGAAGCACGGGAGGCATATACTCAGCCTTGAGACAGACGCTTCACAAGAGGCTTACAATATTCAACAGGTCGATGGGAATAGCGACGAAAGCCACAGAAATTACAATGCACCAAGCAGAACGCTCTCCACCAGAAACACAACGAGGGAGGAGCTCACGTGAACGTAAACGTAACCCAGTAGTAATACGTAAAAAGCGGGCAAGCCAACGAAACCTCAAATAACTGAACCGAACGTTGCACCAAAACGGTTAAGTTCACCGAGGTATGTGAAAGCAAGAACGACAGAGTGGAAGGTAGAGGAGGAGGAGGCCGGACGCTTGCTGGAAGCCGTACTATGCACCATAGACAGAGTGCTGAGAGCGAGCCTGCGGCGACCAAGATATCCAGGCGCGCGTGTTAGGTCGGGCGCTCGCGCATCCATTATGCACGGCGGCACGCGCCCGCAACTCGAACCACCTTCAAGCGGGGCGAGTGAACGCAGTCGATAGCGCAGGAGGCGACGGCGAGGGGGAGGCGGTTGGACGCCGTAGCCCCCGGCAGGTTCGAAGGCGAGAGGTGGGCATAAAACGTGCCTGCTTCCTCTCCCCTCTCCTTTTGATGCGCGTTGATGCATGCGCGGGTATTACAAGTTTTCTCTTACTTTTTTTTTGCAGAACGCACTAAGATGAACTCGGCAAGTTTTCTTGTTCAGGGGTTCCTACCAAATAACGATCCTCGTGTTCTCTTTTCGAGTGACTAAGTTGCAAGGGACAGCTTGGGATCCGGACAACGAAGGAAGGCAGTAATATCGCTTGAGTAGATTTTAGGAATTATTGCGCTGATCCCATGCTTGAAATCAAGAGACTACAAGGGTATTACTCAAGTTCGCGCGTGCGCCCGTGACCATTCTGTGGGTCGCACCGCGCCAATGGTTCTACAGCCGCTCTCTAGCACTTTCGCAAAAGCCCTGGCAGAGCTGTGACCCCTACCCCGCGGTTCGCAGTGAGGTGTGACCACGGCGGGTTCAGGCCAGGGGGACAGGGCGAGTCTTTAACTTAGGGTGTTTATTCGCCTTGTGTTCGTATATCAACAAAGGCAACAACAACAGCGAAAACAAAATCAGAGCGGCGGATTGTTCCGCACGGCTGAGGCGAAAACCGCACAGCAGGGAACCACGCAACGGGCTGATAAGAGTTCAGCTCACTTAGCGTGGGTACGCGTTCGGGCCATGGGGAGGTCAGTCGCTCGCGAAGGCTGCGCGCTGCAGGGGGACGGTGTCCGGCAGTCTCCGCGGCTGAATTGAGTTGGGCCAGTCGCAAGCTCGTCATCCAAAAGACAAAAAAAAAAAAACGCATCGGGGGAACCATGCTTCTCCCGAACGACGGAGAGGGAGAAAGGTTCAGAAACAGTGGAAAAGAAGGAACGAGGAGGAAGGGGGGGGGGGTTGCCTTGGCTGCGGCGTCGCGACCAGGCGCGTAGAGCAGCGGGAGCGGTGAAACGTGCTCTATACGCGAGCACGCATGTGATTATCGCGTGATAACCGCTCGGCTTCTCCGAAAATATCGAAGTGCGCGTGCACTCTCACAAAACCTAGAGGATAAAAGGAACGGAAAAGGCAGTGGGAGGCTAACTAACAGAATGCTTCTGGTTTCCTACCTTGAGCTGGAGTATTGAAACATGAAATAGAACGATGGCACAGAGAGAGACAGAGAGAAAACGCAGGGGGAATGCGTGGCGCCGCTCAGTCGAAGACGGTCGCGCGCAGGCCAGTCGGCGTCAGTAATTGCAAAAGTGCCTCCACTGCCTTATTGGCCGTGGAGCGTTGGAGCCTGTGTTCAAGTATCGCAGGCACAAACAGCGGCCACGAGTTAGGCGATCGAGTCATGTAACGAGCGTGTTATCCGGTTTTCCACTCAAATAGGAAAAGCGAAAGCGCGTTTGAAATTCGCCGAGGTGCACCAAGATGAGGGAATTTTCGGAAACGGATTCACACGGCTGATGACAGAGACGCGGACCGCTGAATGACAGCGAGGAGGTATTTTCGTCCTTCAGTACTGGTGTTGACGCTAACGATAATCGCGGTGCGCGGATATTTGTGCTGTATTTATCCTCTTTCGCAAGCAGAATTCAGGAGCCACCAAGGAACTGAGAAAGTGGTGCTATGTCATGCGCTGGCGCCGCTGCCGTACTTAGGATGCCGCGGCTCTAAGTGTGTGTGTGTGTGCCGTGCCAGAAGGCTGCATAATTTTCCTCTGCTAAAGAACCGCTCTTTTCCTGTCGTACGGCTTGGCCACTTCTACCCAACTGCCCCTCAGAAAAACACAAACATAGCAAACAAACAAACAAACGAAACGAATAACGCAGTCGTAAAACCGGCGAAACTCATCGCCCACGTACGGGCTGGGCCCACTGCACCAACCACCGCAATTATTTCTCCAGCACGTGACCAAGACCAGCGCAGGAACGCGCCGGCGGTGCACCTACCTCCGAGAGCGTCGGGCGCGCGGCGGCGCTGCAAAGTTGCCTCGCGCCATGCATGCCTAATGCGAGCCGGCTCAGACACGAGGCGAGCCGGGTCGCGCTCGCTCGGCATAAACGAAGCCGGTCGTAAAGCAAACTCCGCCCCGTACAACTTGGCGGGCTCCATTCGGTTAGAGAAGACTCGTCCGGGGTTCGCGAAAAAGATGGGCCTCGCGGCGAACACGCGTGTTATGAGGAGAAGCCTCACTACACCGACGCGGAGCGGGGCATTTCGAGCGCCCGCATCGTCACGGTCGTGTACCGAGATTACGCCACTTACGGTCGGGCGATGTGTGCCACTGGTTATTCTAATTCGGTTGCGTTAGACGAGGTTAGTAATTGGAAACGGCTGCTGGATATTACTAGCAGTGAAGGGAGAAAACAAATATATCCGGGCTTTTACGAGCAATATCGACGGTATGACAGCGAGGCGTGTTCCATAGGTGGAAAACTCCGGATTAATTGGATACCTGGGGCATCTTAACGTGCTCCTAAATCAGACACGAGCGTTCCTTGCATTTCGCAGAAATGCTCGTATACTTTAAATTTAGATGCACGTTCGGCCATGGCAGCGTTGTATTGCCGACGATCACGACAATGTTTGCGAGAGCTGATAAATCCATAGGCAGAAAAATGAGCCTCCCATAATTAGCGGTAAGGTCGTTCGCTTGGCAAGAAGCAACAGTCAAATAATAAGGAAAGAACTTGAGAAGGAAACTGATAAACTGTGTTATTAGTTTATTTCACATTGTTGTGAATTATCGAGGGAAATTCAACGTTCCATGTAATGCTTAAATCACGTCGTTAAAGCGCACTAAGCAATATCGATTAATCACTGCTAATTACTTCTTTCGAAACTCGGAGGCAATGGCCTCCGCCTGAAACGCCTTCACAATCATTAAGTACTGCTTCTTTCCTAGTGCCTTCGAATTTTGATTTGTTAATTACTGGGAACGTTATATCGACCATTTCAATTAAAGCGGGATTAAATCTGGGATTTCGTTTGAAGCTATTCCTGCTTTCTGCGTAAGGACAATGTGATGATTTCTGCTAATGTATGCATATTGAGTGAATAAAAGCCTTCTCAGAAACGTCTCGCTTCTTCATTCATTACTATAAGTCAGAGCTAGCATCTTACGTTGTTGTAGCAATTACAGTGAACGATATCAAAGCTGCTTACGAAATACACCTGGGAGGCACACCGCGCTAAGCAGTATCGAACTTCGCTCTGTTGTAACGGCAGACGATTGCACACCTAATATAGCGAAGACGCCATATTTATTTTCGTGGAAATCTGTGTACTTGAGTTGCGGCTTTGGAGACTGGAATACGTTTCATTTTTTCCACTTTGTAAGTCTACTGAACGTTTACCGCAATGCCTCGCTCAATGTAAGCGTACGAATATTAAGAATATGGCAATACAGATATGAAAGAAGATTCATTGCGGCAACGGTAAAAGTCGAAGCCCGTTAATTGCAACGTGTCGAAACTGCATGAAAAAATAAATATATAGATATTGAATCACCGCCAAAAGAACATTATACATAGTTGGACTCGTATGTATAGCTCCGGGGGACGGAGAAAATCGAAAATTAACAACGTACTCAAGGACACAACGCGCTCTATAATACCCATTGAACTGCGTATACAATATAACCCAAGCTTTCATTCGACAGGTAGATTTCGACATTCCGAGCTATAATATGAAATGAACCCACTTAAAAAAATTATCAGTATAAAAATATCTCCCGTAAAAAAATTCAACCGGCGATTACGATAGTCGAAATTTGAGCGCAGCTCTATATTCGTTTTCATTTCGCGGTATATGGGCTGGTGCGGACAATCTGTCTCGTGCGGCACGTTGCAAATCGAGCGAAGTGTGGCGCGACTGCCTCGCTAATCGGGAGATCGCGAGAGGCAGCGCGTGGCCGACGTGTGGGCGCAAGTCACAGCAGCCGCCGCAAACAGACCTCCGCACATGCAGCGCTTTGTTTCCGTATGTCTGACGCGCGCTACCGAGGCGCCATCTCGTCGCCATCGACCCCGCAGTGGCCATCTTGCGCGACACTACGCTTTTCTTCTCACGCTTTCGCCATAAACTCCTCCTCCGTTCACCACGTCATGGCACCGCTTTCCTCCTCGAGCTTCGTTCGCTATCGCTCTTTCATCACCCGCTGCCCTCCGCGTTCGCTCTTTCATCCTTCGCTGTGCTCGTTCGCTCGGTTACGAGGGACGCCGACGCTCGCCGCAGGGATGGTCGCCTAACTGCTCTGCTCTAAAATCGTAGCGACTACATTTCTTTGGAAATGGGCTCGCTTTTGCAGGGATGGTGGTAAAATGCCGCCGAAGTCATTAGGCAATCCACAGAATCTGTGGCTCTGCGATACATTAAAGGGCCCCATACAAGGCCCCATAGAAAATTTTGGTTATACGATGGAATTGTAACGTGTCCTCTAGGGAGCGTGCTGCCGCAAGAATTTTTTATATTGGCTCATTAATAGCCGAAATAGAAATATTTCGGTACCACGAACCCATGATTTCAGCAAGCGGGTTCCACTGCCTAGCATGACGCTCTCTTCACTCGCCCTGTCTAACCTACGCAACCGAAATTCATTCCTTGCGTTCTACCATATCGGACCTCGAGGATAGCGTGACGAATACATCACAGGCCCCGCCTTCATATATATATATTTTTTGCTCCTCGCTTCTTTTTTTCGGCGCTACGCACTTACGCCGACGGCGTGGCGTGCGAGCTGTTGTGTCTTACGCGCAGCGCACGATTTTGAGCGCTGTGCACAAGGAAACATGACTAGCGGTATAATTCAGTGCTACACCAATACTGAGGCAGAACAAGCGGATTGCAGAGCATGATCACGCGCTGGAACACGGCAGAAGATGGCGTAGTTTCGGTACCTGCACATGTGAACGAACAACCGTGGGAACAAGCATACGAAGCCGACGTACATCTCTTGCTTCGGTTCGAAGTAAAACAAAAAACACGCAGGCATTCCGTTTGTGTGTTTTATTATTTCTCTGAACTTCAATTCGTCACATCAAGCAACGGATCGCACAGATAACAGATGTTGTCTTGAATAAGTCTCCAAGTCATGTGTCACCACGAGTGACGTCACACTGCGGCCAAGATTACGTAGGCGCAGGGGCGCGATTACGTCACCGTCCAGCTTGTAGCGCGGCGGCCGCGAGTAGAAGGAAAAACGGCGTTCGGTTTGAAATTTCAGATCTTTCCGCGGCGCGTAGCGATGTGATACTTTGCAGGCACGGTCGTTATCGCGCAATGTATGACCTGCGCTTGTCACCTCAAAGTGGCCAGACCTGGTGAGGGGCCCTTTAAGGGCTGCCCCTGTATCTACGAACTCGAGCATAGAAGTGTAGTGACTGAATGATTGCCCTGTGAGTACTTATGGTATTTGACTGGAATGGGTGCGTTAGTTCATTTATTCGAAAGCGCTGTTTTATTCTGACAGAAAGCTATCGTGTAGAGCAAGAACAAAAAAAAAAGAAAAAAAGGTGCGGGTACTGTTCGCATTTCCGTTGGCTCGCGAATTTATGTAAATGTGCCAATGAGAATTAATTAAGAGCCGGACCTCGTCCAAAGCTTCCTCGCGGCATATTGTTGCAAACTCATTCCAATCCGTCGACGAAGTGTCTCTTCAAAGTCACGGAGCAACATTTGGACACATCCAGAGGTGCGCCTAAGTTGCGTACAGGAACGAGCGTGCGGAGTACGAACGTTTGTTGCGATTACATCTTGATTACAGCGCACGCTCAGGAGAAACTTGCACAACATAGACGGACGGACGGACGGACGGACGGACTTCTCCAACTGCCACTTTCATAGCGACCCGAGCGCCTGTTGCGGAAGAATATAAACACGACACCATCCCCTCCGGCAAGAAGAATTGCGAAACCTCAGCGCAAGCAGTAATGAGCATGATTACGTCATGATTACGTCATGATTACGTAATAACAATAATAACAACAATTTTTACAAAAAAGGAGCCAGAAATTTGAGTCAGCACCCGCGGGAGGCGATATCTTGGAAACGTTTCGCGATTCGGAGCTGAGCGAATACGGGAACTCGTGCTTATCGTAACAAGGGAAGCAATGTTCCTCGTTAACCCGCCGGTGGAACGGTAGCGGCAATAGAACGCGTTTTTCCTAATTGGAAATCAGTTCTTAGAGGGAGAGAAATGTCAGAAACAAATATGCCGGGGACAAAAGGAAAGCCTCGGGCGCTCTGGAATTTCGCGCGAATGACTCGGGTCTCGTCGAGTCCGCGGAGGCTAAGGCGCCTTCGAAAAATATTAAGTTGTGCGGAGGGAAAGAAGAAAGAAAGGTAATCAGGAACATCGCCGAGTTATTTGTCCTGAGGCGACAGAGAATCTCGTGTACGCCATATAGAGCACGTGTCACCGCTCTTGGAGACAGTGCCTCAGATTCTCGCTGTGTTTGCCCTGTACATTGAAAAGCACAGCATCTTATGATTGCGAAAGCATAATTCGCAATTTGTGCGCAGGGTTTCTCTTAGAAAGAGAGAGAGAGAGAGAGCGGGAAGGTGACATGCTGGGCGCAAGAGTGCGGGAATAGGGCGCCGCGCTTAAAAGAAATTCGTTGCTACGTGTGGAATGTGTCATTTCTATCTTTCGCGTGTATTACTTCCTTTAAAACACGCGCTCGATGTTTTCGTATCTGATTTCTTCCGCGTAAAAGTAGGTACTGTTGTGTTATTTCGCCTTATTTCATTACTGCTAATAATAATCCGTGGGGTTTACTGCTCCAAAGCAACAATGGCTCTAAGGGGCGTCGTAGTGGAGGGCTTCGTATCAATTTTGACCGCATCGGTTTTTTAACGGGCGCATAAATCGAAGTGCACCATTGTTTTCGCACTTCGCCTCGATCGAAATGTCGACGCCACTGTCGGGCGTCAACCCTGCGGCCTTGGGCTCAGCGGCGTTACGACATAGCAGCTGAGCCGCCACGGCATGTGTTCCTATGACTCACGCATTCTTTCGTCCGTCTATCTGTTTACACAATCAATCAATCAATCAATCAATCAATCAATCAATCAATCAATCAATCAATCAATCAATCAATCAATCAATCAATCAATCAATCAATCAATTAGTCAACCGATCAATTAGTCAACCGATCAATCCAGTGGTCTTTCTCTTCTCACCTCGTAAAAAGCGTTGAGGTGCCCGTTAGAAAATTGTCAAAAAGAGTGTTTTGGAAATATGTTCAAGAACTCGTGCATCAGGTAAGACAAGCGCAATGCCATTCCTAGAACAAAGCGCCCAAAGCACACGGCATGATAAGGCCGATTAGGTAACTATGAAAAGATAGCAAGCCTGTTAGGCACTAGAGGAATTAATAGTTGGGCTAGTTCTGGCATTGCTGGCGAGGAAAATTAGTGTAAAAAAAAAAAAAGCTCACATGGGAAGGTGATTATCTTTTCTTCCCGTGTGAGTTGTCTTTTTGTTTGCGCTAATATTCCTCGCTGCCACCTAAATTGCATTAGAAGTCAGCGAATGCGTCGACGATATGAAATCGAGGAGCTTAAACGCATGAAACGGACATGAGCGTTATAAAAATTAAGTAGAAAACAAAACCCAGCTCTGTGTTCAAACCAGGGGCCATTCGCGGTGATTGGTAAGCTGATAGCGCTCCGGCGATTGAATGACGAAGCAGTCAGCACGTGTTTGACTGCTTTGGTTGCGAAGTTCTTATGGTCTCGCTATCCTGCCCTCTCCCCTTCTTCTTTTCTTTTTACTCTTTCTTTCGTCACCGGACCAATTTGCCGCGAAGCCGACTGACATTACGGAACAATGTCGGACCATTTTTATTCTGCGCAATATTTCATCCGCCACGTGTGCCTTATTGTACGTGTTTCTTCGGCATTACTGGAGGGCTCGAACGGGCGCTGCCGCCTTCTTCGAACTCGCCTTAGGTATTTCGCGCGCTGTATGGTAACTATCAGTGTTGAGGGCCTCGTAATAGAGGAGCGGTATGGTTTCAAAAGAGCTCGTCCTGCACTAAGCGCCAGTTCGCGTAGGCTTGTCATTTTTGTCGTGTTGACGGCCGCTTTGAGACGTTTTCAGCTCACGGTAACATTGAACTTAACGCGCACGAGTTTTTTTTTTTTTTTTCTTACACAGGGCGATCGTTAGCACGTCAACTACCAACAGTAGCAGTAAGCCAGCGAGCTTTAATTAACCGCGGTTGGACAGTGAAAATATGTAAACGGAACCTTCGAGAAATAAAGAAAAATGACCTCGTGCGAGTACGATGACATCGCGAGGAGAACAGAGACGCTTTGACACGGCGCCCAAACCGACAGCTTCGTCCGCAGGTGGAGCCGAATCCCCTGAAGCCGATGCCTATACCTTCTGAACTAGTGACGCGCACCCACATAGCCTGCGGGCAGGGTGCGTGGTATTTGGTATAGGACCGAGATAAATCTCCGCGCTCGTTTCCATAACAAGGAGCCCGATCGGGATCGGAATTACGAATGTCACGACAGCGCGTACCTCCCCCCTCGCACCCTCCTACTCTAACCTGCACGTCACCCTATTCAACGCGTCGCGGTGGAACGCCGAGGAGCCCTAATCCGGCTTCACGCTCGACAAAACCCAAAGGGAAAAAAAAGTCCCCCCCCCCATTCCGCCCTCCATTCCCTCGCTCTCTATCGCTTTCTTCTTCTTCGCATTATCTCGCAGGCCCGCTTATAAGCGCATTGTTAACTCCCTTTTGTGTAGTCTGTATATTTTGTCCCGATGTACGCTCTCTTTATATAGCGAAATCGAAAAAATAAAAAATAAACAAGAGAACAATATTCTCGTATTGCCGCTGCTTCTTCTGCTTCCCTTGGCGCTAAAGCCGCGAGTGGAATTATACTTGCATGGAGCCGAACGCCTCCAGTATCGTGACTCTTCGTCGTTCGCAAGCGTCAAGAAGAGCTAATCAGAAATTCAGTGCGTCAGAAGAAAGAGCCCTTCACGATGGCGCAGCGCGCTTCGAGCGCTTCGCTGGATTTTGGGTCCAGTGTGGACACTGAGCTCTAGTGGCTTGCGAGGACTCAGCTTTGTTGAATTTCGCTGTTGATTCAGTATATGTGTCTGCATTGCTGTTTTTTTTAAAGACCGATCGTTCGTCGTGTTCTTTTGCATAGTCTGAAGATGTTCGTTAGCGATTTTCGGGGAGAAAAGAAGATCATTATCGCGGGCTTCCCGCGCACGCTTTGACGAGGCCGTCGAGGAAATGTATTTGCTAAAATCGAGATGTCATTTGAACTGGCTGTTTCTTCTTCCTTTCCTTTCCTTTTTTTTTTTTTTTTGCCGGGGAGAGCTTTCTTGTAATAGGACCTATTTTGCAGTGTGCTCTTGCGTCATCTGCACTGCAGTCATCTTACGCAACCTTAACTGCACTGTTTTTCGATGCAGGACTTTGGAACTCTGGGCCTCCTCTGCAAACTATTGAGAAGCTGCCGTTATGTTAGCTTGACAATTCTCTCCTTTTTTTTAATTTGTGGTCGTCGTATAATCGTCTGCTAAAGATCTTTGGAAGGTAAATGATATCATTACGAGCCGTAGTCGATTCGTAAGCCTCCATCGTGTCACCTGTGGCAAACATTAGTACCGCTAACTTGTTTTTATGATACGCTACGAACACCTCGCTAGTAAAGCAATGAAGGGGGCTAGTTGGTGAACGTTCATGGTTATATTGCGCTCAGTTTTGCAAACACGATATTAAGGAAGGACAGGACGTGGACGGACGTAGCGCAAACTACCAACTGTTTAATTGGTAGTTTGCGGTAACAGTTGGTAGTTTGCGCTACGTCCGTCCACGTCCTGTCCTTCCTTAATATCGTGTTTGTAAAACTGAGCGCAATATAACCATGAACCTCGCTAGTGTAAGCTGTGCTAATTATACGTAGCATGGCCAAATAAAAAAAAAATTGCCTGAGGCAGTGACCCGTCTCCGTAGAGGCGCTTCCGACAATACTTTTTCCAGGGTAGATATATATAAATATATGTTTTCAATACACCCGCCGTGGTTGCTCAGTGGTTATGGTGTTGGGCTGGTGAGCACGAGGTCGCGGGATCGAATCCCGGTCTCGGCGGCCGCATTCCGATGGGGGCGAAATGCGAAAACACCCGTGTACTTAGATTTAGGTGCACGTTAAAGAAGCCCAGGTGGTCGAAATTTCCGGAGTCCTCCACTACGGCGTGCCTCATAATCAGAAAGTGGTTTTGGCACGTAAAACCCCATGATTTAACTTTTATTTTTTAATACGTTACCCTTCGATACGCGCTAAAATGTGAAAATAAAAGAGAAGATCCGAGGAGCTGGATTGTTTGTAGGTGACAGCCATATACCAAGCGATAGAATGTGAAGCCAGGGAAAGCGTAGGCTGAGTTAATTGCCATGCTTTCCTTTTTTTTTCCCTTGAAATGTAGAAATAGTAAGGTAAGCTCTCGCGTAAATCAAATCACGTTCCCCGTTTTTTCGCAATAAGATTGCGCTGCTTCAAGACTTAAGCTGCTGCCACGGCGACCATGCTCCCGCTTACCTCCTCTGGTATTTCTCTATGTGTAAAGTGATAGCAACGCAGAGATAAAGAAAGAAAGGAGCATAGGACATACAATCACAGTCAAATACTGTCACCGTATACCGTCACCACACAGCACAGTAGCACCTCCCCTCTCTCCCCAGCGTAGGGTAACAAACCGGATCTACCCACCTGGCTAACCTCCCTGCCTTTCCTCTCTCTCTCTCTCTCTCTCTCTCTCTATATATATATATATATATATATATATATATATGTATGTATGTATGTATGTATGTATGTATGTATGTATGTGTGTGTGTGTGTGTGTGTGTGTGTGTGTGTGTGTGTGTGTGTGTGTGTGTGTGTGTGTGTGTGTGTGTGTGTGTGTGTGTGTGTGTGTGTGTGTGTGTGTGTGTGTGTGTGTGTGTGCGTGCGTGCGTGCGTGCGTGCGTGCGTGCGTGCGTGTGTGCACACGACACGATTAGCCCCAACGGCGTTAACCAGCCCCGGACGTGTACGGCCATAGCGGAGGCGAGCGCAGCAAGAACAGCGTCCACTCCCTGAAATCCAGTGGCACCATCTTTCCTTTTTTTCCTCTGTTCTTTTCTTCTCGATTGCGCATTCTGCGTCTCTAATTTCAACTAGGCTCTAGTAAACTGGAACGACTCTGTCCGATGAGGGCTCGTAAAACCCGCTGAAACGAGTCGGCGAGCCTCGCTTGGACCGACGGCAACCGGACGGAGTGAGATCATGCGCGAGTTCGAGCGCGCTCTCGAGCCGTAAACGAAACGCTCAAGCGAAAGAGAGTCCGCGACTCGGGCCTTATATCTTAGCGTTCTCGCTCGGTGCGGAAGGCTCGACATCGTCGTGCTTGAGTAAAGGAATGTAGTGGGTTTCCGAAGGAGCGGGAGTGCAGTAAAACTCTCGCGAGACGTGGGACGGTAGGCTGATATAGTCACGCGCGTGACTTCACAGCGACTGGCTTTCGCGGTGGTTTACTTTCTCAGGCTGCATATCGAGTCGGAATACTCGTAAATGCAAAGTGTAAAATGAATTGAATCGCAGTGTACTTGATTCACGTGTGTTCTTCCAACAATCTGTGTGGTGTTAAGTTTACGTATAACATTACCTTGATGGCTCTGTTTATGAAACCTGTGGAACACGGCCTGTTCCACCTGCAGTCAGCCTTTGTACGTAGCATGAGAATAACTAACGACCCGAAAGCAAAAGAATTAAACAAATAATAATAAAAGAAGAGAGAAGCAAGTTAACATCATTGTAGAGCCAAAGCTATCTCGAACATTTTAGAGAAGGCTGGAGATAATTATTCTTTGCAGACTGCTCGTACAAAAGAAAATAAGAAAAAGAAGAAGAAATATTAAAAACGTATGCAGCTGTACGCTTCAGTTCTCAGTACACTGCATCGTTTCTTGCTAGATGGCACTGGATCCCGTGAATAGCCACCTCTTGTACTCAAGCCATGCTAGAGGGATTCTTCTCGATAATCGCAACGTCAGCAACAGGTTTTTCAGCCTGCAAAAATGCGTATAGATAAAGAAATAGGTGCTCCGAACTGCCGAAACTCGGTCGCGGTCGCAGTGTGGACACTGAGCTGTGGCCTGGCAAGTTTGGAAGAGGACCCTACCCTCCTGAATGAGCAGGTTTTGAAGCAGGTGGCGCAGAGAGGCGCCTGCACCACCTTGAAAAGTTGATAAATCATGGTGGAGGTTCGCTTGGCGGCATGTCTAACCTGCTACTCCAGGCGGGTAGGTGCGATGAAACGTGAAGCAATATTTGCACAGTGCACGCCAGACACACACACAGCGCACGCAAAAGACACCACTACACGCAGCACACTAAAATGTATCGTTGAGACCAGCGCACAATGCAAAATAAGTTGCGCCCTATAAGACGAATGAGGGTGAAAATCATTTTACCGTTTACTGTCTGCACACCGCCTGGGCAGCGATGCAATTCCCGAGTAACGCCGCGTCACATTTTCCGCACGCCCTCTCCCTTTCCCGGGATAACCCTCGCACATGGGTGATCCCATGAAATGAGGAGGGAGCACTTTGCAATGCGATTGAACCGAAATGTTTCGGCCCAACACGCGGCACGGTAGCCTTCTAGTGCTCCAGTTTTGCAGGCAGAGCTGCGGCAGGTGGACCGAACAAGTGCCGCATCTATTAAAGACTACCGGGGACCAAACATTATCCGCCAGTAGGCCGAGTTTCAAAGGGGGAAGGGATTGCGAGGGAAAAGGGGGAAGGGATTAGGTTCACGGAAAGTTCACTTGCCAAGGGCTGGCTTCGAGACGTAATGCTCTCTTCCAGTTTATTAGCTTGCTCCATAAAAGATCCATTGACTGGTTGCGCCATCTACACATCATCATCAGCCTGGTTACGCCCACTGCAGGGCAAAGGCCTCTCCCATACTTCTCCAACTACCACGGTCATGTACTAATTGTGGCCATGTTGTCCCTTCAAACTTCTTAATCTCATCCGCCCACCTAACTTTCTGCCGCCCTTTGCTACGCTTTCCTGCCCTTGGAATCCAATCCGTAACCCTTAATGACCATCGGTTATCTTCCCTCCTCATTACGTGTCCTGCCCATGCCCATTTCTTTTTCTTGATTTTAACTAAGATGTCATTACCTCGCGTTTGTTCCCTCACCCAATCTGCTCTTTTCTTATCCCTTAACGCTACACCCATCATTCTTCTTTCCATAGCTCGTTGCGTCGTCCTCAAGTTAAGCAGAACCCTTGTCGTAAGACTCCAGGTTTCTGCCCCGTACGTGAGTACTGGTAAGACACAGCTGTTATATACTTTTCTCTTGATGGATAGTGGCAACCTACTGTTCATGATTTGAGAATGCCTGCCCAGAAGCTGTTTAATATAAAATTCTTACGGCAGGTTGTGTTTTGTTCAATAAGATCATTAATTGGAATAATGCCTGGTTCTGGTCAGATATTTAAGATTAATAAAAAAAAAGCTACGTAATACGTTCGGCAGCATGCTGCCAATAACCTGTATTGGAATTTAAAGCATGAGACGTACTGTATTGCCTAGACAGAAATTAAATTTGTTGTCATTCGAAAAAAAGAAAAAAATTGCGAGAAAGAAGAGCGGGCGGGAACGACCGGGACTTCTGGCCTCCAGTGGGCTAAAAAAGGAAGCGAGAAATTCGCAAACACCCAGGAGATAGCGAATACGAAGGGACAACTTTGCACTCCAACCTTTGCTCGTGCGGAATCTGCGCTATCGATGCTACACTCTGATAGTAAAATGGAAAGGTGCTAGCGAAAATTGATTTCGGAAGAAAGCATCCAGTCTGATGACGATGTACGTCTGAGCTTTTTTGGTGTCATAGCAAGCTGCCCTTCCCTTTTTTTTTGCATGCTATATGGGACATATTACGCATAGTGCAGAACTATAGAATGTATCCTAACGGCTTGGTTTACGTGAAGTAACAGATTTTTGGAACTTTCACTGGCTAGCCTAACGACTAATGAGAACAAAGAACTAATAGGATTTCTAGATGCAATAAACCAGAACGTGAGCATGCATAAAACATTGCACAGTGTTTCATTTTCTTACGGCGCGTCCACACTCCAGAGAATTCTCGGGAAAAGAGGCTCGAACAATTACTTTTTCCTTCGTCCGTGCCGACATACCAGCGCGCGAAAGTAAGCAGTTGCTAATAAAGGACGAAACCTTGGAAGAAAAGACAACAGGAGTGGCGGAAATGAGGAGAAAAGGAAAGAAAACGCGGCCGCATTATGACGAAGTGTGTCCGCGATGGAAACCAGAGTTAGCACTTCTATTACGTAGGAGAATACATTATGCGCATGATGTGATTTCTGGTCCGACACGGAGAGACACCGCAATTTGCGAGAAAGTTGGGGAAGGAGATAAAGAAAATAAAGTACGACAGACACGAAGCGATAAGAAGAAGACGAAATAATAATTAAAAAAAAAAAACGGGAAGCGAAGATCCCATCAACGAATGCTCGTCAGTGTGCGACGGCCCTCACGATTGCAGAGGCCGAGCAAACACCGGAACTCAGACTTAGCATAATAATGAAAAGAAGGAAAAAAAAAAAAAGAAAACGAGAGAGAAAGAACTCGCTTCGTCATTAGCCGGTGGCGCTGATGCAAGGGCGTATACCGAGAACAAGGGGACGACGTTTGTTCCTAATTGGAAATCACTTCTTAAGGTTGGAAGAGAGAGAGAGAGAGATGGAGGGAAAGGGAAAAAATAAGCAAGGAAGAGTGACGCCCTCCGGCACTCCGTGATAAGTCCAGGAACGGAATCCTCGGCGCTTGTCTTAAGTACTTATGCGGTCTCACGTCGGCGTTTGTTGAAGAAACTAACGAAAACCATATCTCTGCTCTCTCTCTCTCTCTCTCTCTCTTTCCGAGGCGTTCCGAGACATGTCAGAAACCCGGAACAACGGAGAAATGTTTACTTCTTCTTCTTGGCACCCCGAGGCTAACTGAGGGCCTGAAGTACTTGGCGTGCTTGTACAACGTCACTGGGGAAAAGAAATGAAAGTAACGTGACGTTGCTAGGAAGTCAATGTAGAAAAAAAAAATGAAAGCTAGGAGTGCGAAGTGGTTTTTTTTTTTTTTTTTTGTGGGTGAGGTTATAACCATCGCGCTTGCAGCCGCGCCTTGACTCGAGTGTCACACACGAATGCGCCGAGTGCTAGGCGGCGCCGGCCTTCGTCTACTCTGAAGCAGCAACGGTAAATTTTGAGAGCGCTTTTAGGGTAACTGCTGAGTCGTTCTTTTGCGAACCAGACCCGCCACAGTGGCTCAGTGGCTACAGCGTTCGGCTTCTGAGTGCGAGGTCGAGGGTTCGATTGCTGGCCGCGGTTCCGCAGAAAAAACTGATAAGAACGCATGTTACGCATATTTACGGGGGCAGTGCGACGTTGCAAGCAGTCTGGGGGCAGTCTTGAACGTACGTTTCGGCGGCCTGTATCGGCTCGCCGTTGCAAACGCAGGCTAACCTGGAAACACGAGGACGCATTTCTGTAATTTTCGACTTGTTCGGGTGTCAACTTATGTTGCATGGTACGCGGATCTGGTCCGCTGTGAAGAACTTCAGAGATGATAGAAATCAATACAGAGAACCTTCAATAGAGGAGGACGGACTAATTAATGAGTTGGTATGGCAGCTTTTACGTCGTGTATGGTTCTGTTTGAGCTGCACTTTATAAAACGACTTGCACTGCGTACCCCCTTGTTCATTCTCTTAATTTTTATTTTACAATGTAAAAATTTAAAAAAAATGGGAGGGCAGGCCTCTTTAGTGTTGGCTATAAGATCGTCATTGTATTTAGATTTTGGGCTTTTATGTCAGTGAATCGGTTAGATCGGACGGTCATACATTCGTTCAAACTGCTTGTCTCTTTCAATCTTCCTGGATTAGTAGGTCAAAAGGATAATGCGGGCGGGTTGCTGAGAAGCGAGCCGAGCTGTCAACGTAGTTATTGTTGTGCAGGTGTAGTTCTCAAACCACGCTTCGTCAGTCTTTACGCTGAGTTGTGCCAGCGAAATTCACTGTCGACATTTGTCACGGAGCGGCACATTCGTCCATGCGATGCAGTCAAGGCTGGGAGTCAATTCCAGTCTTATTTGTAATTGCCAAAGCACGAAGCACTTAAACGCTAAACTTGATCACGTTATGCCCCGAGGTACTTTAACTGAGGGTATCTTTATTGTCCCGATGACGACGCGACGCTCTGTCGAATCAATAATGTCATCTACGATGCCCCAGCTCGCCTAACAAAGTGTAACAAAGGCTGGCTTCAACTTTTCTTTCGCACAATAAAAAAAGAAAAGACACCCGACGTTGATAATAGCTTTTGAACGATGAAACAAAAGCACACAGGGAAGTTCAGAGGAGAAAGAAAAAGAAATGAAATGGTAATTGCCATAGGAGTTTACTAAAACGGCACCTATTTTTTGCACGGCTCCCGTGCAACATACGTTTGTGGTCTGTTTGATTACTGCCTGGAGGCAAAACGAAATTTTCTTCCTTTTTTTCAGCCGATAAACGTACGACCTGCTCACAGTAAACACTTCCATTTTAGCGGCTTTAGCGTTCAATTTGTTGGTAACACTGTGCACCTCACGTAGCGACAGCAAATACTTACTCTCTCAGTAGCCCTTTAATCCTCTCCTATTCGCTTTTCTTTTTGCGTATCAATGATTGCTCTTTGTTGACATTTTCTTTTCAATTTTTATTTATAAGTTACGAACATATCACTGGTTGCTGAAAGCAGCGTATTAGCGCCCTGTGTATCAGAAGAAACTTCTTTTATTTGCAAACCTGAAACTGCAGCACTCTTCTGCTTCAGATCGTCTCCGACGTCTTGCAGACAGGCATAACAAATGTTCTGTTCGTCTCGTTGTCTCAATAGCGTCATTATACTTTTACGAAATACCGCTAATACTCAAGGTAGGAATAAGTGTTCATCTTTTAGTGCACCTATAACGCAGATGCATCTTGCTCTCAGGGGAAGGAGTCACTACAAAAATAGAGAATGAAAGGCACCCGTGTTCCGCCGGGAGCAACCGTACTTTCCCTTGCCCTCACCTGGCGCCGCTCGCGAATCGGGAAAGTCAAAGCAAGAAAAAAAAAACGCGGCAAGCTCTCGGCCCAGCATGGCAACCCGCATCATCGGAGACGGTGCCCTGAGCACGAACGGATGACTCCACTGGGTTTCTGGCCGAGGCGGGGAGAGGGAGGGGGTAGCTCGTTTCCATAACAAGGAGCACACCACCGGGGCCCTGAATTACGGATGTCACGACAGCGGATCCTTCAATGCCAGCAGCCGCCTGACTCTGGGGCCTAATCCGGCTTCGTGCTCGACGAGATCCGAAGAGGGGCGCGCTGCTGCGGTCTTTCCTTCTTTCTCCCTTTTCCTCGGTTTCACTTCTTTTTTTTTTCTTGCACACTGACCTCGTCGCGAGATTCCCTAGGCCTTTCGCGCTGAGATTCGATAGATAGATAGATAGATAGATAGATAGATAGATAGATAGATAGATAGATAGATAGATAGATAGATAGATAGATAGATAGATAGATAGATAGATAGATAGATAGATAGATAGATAGATAGATAGATAGATAGATAGATAGATAGATAGATAGATAGATAGATAGATAGATAGATAGATAGATAGATAGATAGATAGATAGATAGATAGATAGATAGATAGATAGATAGATAAACACAAGTCAAACTTTAGTAAGAGCCCTACGTTTTAGAGTTGCTTCCGAAATGCAGCATTGGTGGGGAAATTTCTTATTGGTAATTCGTCAAAGGACAACAGGAACTTCGTTTCTAGTGACTTCGTGCCGTGTTCAGAAGGTCAATCTGCTGCACCGACTTTCTAAACTTTAGGGAATGCGCACGTAAGAAAATTACTGGGCAAGACGTTTACTCTCCCTGAATCATCATCATCAAGGTGTTCCCATTCAAGAATGACGCCACGATTTGGGCAACTCACCAAGGGCGAGCCAAGGTTGCCTAACGTGAATAACACCGGTACGCGAGGCTGGAATGAAGCTGGACTGGTTCATAGCATCATCTGTGGTGATTCGGACCTTATGACCCCAGGAACACAAGAGCACACTAAGCCGCGTTTACGACCGCAGAGACCACACGTGCGTAGTTATCTCTTTAATTTCCTTTCTAGCGGCAGACAAGGCTGTTACCGTGGCGGCGACACGTTCCACGAGGATGTCCCAAGAGTAGCTCGCCACACGCGCGCAATGCGAAAAGAAAGCAAAACAAAACTAAAATTCAGAAGCTGGAGCGGGAGGCAAGGAAATGGGTAAAAAAAGGGCGAAGAACAAGCCAATATCTAATCAACAGGCAGTCAGCTTACAGAACACAGTGGATGAAATGCAGTAGCCTGGTCTTGTTAAAAGGGTTTCCCTTTATAGACCTCCCGTGCATACTCCCGCGGGCACGCAGTGCTTGCTTTCTCCCTCTTTTCCGCTTTCTATACCCCATTTTCCTCACTCTCAGCGTAGGGTAGCAAACAGGACGGTTTTCTAGTTTAGCTCCCTGCCTTCTCTCTCCTTGCCTTTTATCTCTCTGTCTCTCTCGTAAGCCATCCTGCCTTTTTATCAATTTCCAAGTACGCGTGCGGTTTTTACGAAAGCGGCACCCGAGTATAGACGAGCTAATAGCACGGCCTCCCCATTCTTGCTTCCCGCAAGACCTGCGCAGCCTTAGATCCCTCTTGTCACCTTAACACCACCCCTTACTCGTCGTGTAGCAAGCCCGCATATGCGATCGATGCCTCCAAGTCCGGCTGGAAAGGGAGCGCGAAGTGGTGGGTGGCGAAGGAGTAAAGGGGGGAGGGGGGGTGTCTCAGTATAGCGGCAGCGTTGGACGGACGGGTGTCTTGATGCGGCGGCGTGCCGTACCCTCTCGCAGCCCCCTCCTCCTCCACTACCCGTCGTTCTCTGGCTCGCAGGAAGAGAGAGGAGACGACGGGCGATGCGCGGACCGGGAGCTCCACCGCTGCCATTAATTCGCGTAATTAATGAAGCGCGCCCCCCCTTCTTCTCGGCGAGACGAAAAGCGAGCGGCGGTCTCGGCTGCTTCTGCCACCGACTTCCGTTTTATCTCCCCGCGGGATTCAGAGAGAAGACTGCCGTTGCCTTTGCCCCTCTTTCCTCTTCCAGCCCATCTTTGTACAGACTGTGGCAGCCGAGGCAAAAAAATAAAAAAAATAAAGAGGCGAGAAGTCGGGTGCGCTTTTTACACGCTGATGCCGGAGAAGAGTAGTCCCCACGGGGATTCCGTGGGTGCGCGTGCGAAGGACGCTCCTGCGCAGCCGTGAGCGAAGACTCTGCGCTCCGACGACGAACGGCAATTTCTCGTTCTTTTCTCTCCTCTCTCTCTTCTTTTTTCTTCTTTTGCGGCCGAGGCGACGCGCAGGCTGACACGCAGAAGCTGTACGCAGACCGTGGCCGAGAAAAGAAGCCCGGCTAAAAACTCCGCACGGTATTGCGGCGCCTCCATTGTCTTGCACACGTGCTATACAGTGCAGACCTTTTTTTTTTTTTTTTTTCAGCATACGGCCACAAAGCGTCGCGATTTGAGCTTACCGTTCTTTCTCTTGCGATATGCCTTTTTTTTTTATTTCGATTCTTTTTTTATGAAATGTGAAAGTTTCGCCAGCTATCTGAAATTCGGGAGAAGAAAAATGAGAAAAAAGAAAGAACATTACTGAAAATAAAAAAAAAAACACTATCAGAGTGCACAACGAAATAGTAAAACACTAAACGCGCAAGTCCATTGATAAGTGAGAGAACAAAGAGAAATAGAACTGCTATTAGGGTTCATATTTGCTTATCGCAGAAGGTTAACAGCAAAATAAAATAGACAAGCTATCGAATCTTCGTACGGAAGCGTGAGCTGAAACGCTTCTTTCCGCGTATGTATGCCCGTTGCGGGGGATCACAGTCTTTTCGTGATTTGCGTTTTAAACATGGGGTTTTTTTCTCTCCCATTGTCAAGTTGATTCCTCGTACGAATCTTGGCTAAGCAACGCAAAAAGAAGAACACCGACATGATGTCTCATGAATCCCATTAAGTGCAGTCGGCCATGGTATGGGCAGGTCTAGCTGGTTGCACCACGGTGAGATGTGAAAGGATCAAAACAGCAGGCCTTCTGGATACTCCACTTAATTTTTTTTTCAAGGAAAGAAAAAAAGAAACAAAAACTGGCGTAATCACAAACAGGCACTAACGCATATAAATCTTTGTTGAGTCACGATACGGCGTCGCCGTGTCATCTGCATCTTCCAGTTATTAGCACACTTACTACCACCATATATGACCTCGAATCCTCGTTCTGGCGCGCCATAATGTAACGATTTTATTGCAGAGCTGTTCTTTTTTCGCGCTTAGTTAGTGGTCCTACCTTCGTGCCGCCTACGTCATGCGGTGGCGAGCGACGGATGACAACAAAGGAATAGAACCGAGCTAAAGGAATAGCTACGTTACACCACCTTCGCTAGCCGAGGACCGAAGGCGCAAATGAGAAGTTACTGTCTGGCATTAACGTGTTTATAGCTCGGGTCACCTGATGGCTGCGGTGCCTTGCCGCTTCATTGCAAGACGTCACACCTGCAACTTGTTTGTTCATTCAAAATTGTCAGTTTCCTGTTTCCAGGAAAGTAAAAGGCCGACATGTTCCACCGTACCGGCCAATGCGGCCGTGTTGGAAGGGGATGCGAAGGCCGTCGTGTACTCAACTTTACGTGCGCATCGATAGGCGTCAGCTGGTCAGAACTGCAGTCAAAACAACGATGCCGAGGAACACAACTCCGTATCGAAACACCCGCGTCACACTAGGGCCCTCCGGTAGATTTAAGAGCACAGGAAGCGACAAATGTAGAGTGTCCCAGCTAACGTTAGCCAACCTGTTAAAAAAACGATTAAAAAGATACGGTGCAAGGTGCAATGATAAGACGTACAGTGTTCGGTTATCAGAGGGCTGAAGATCGAACACTGTAGGTCTTATAATCTTAACTTGTCCTGCACCGTGGTTCTTTAGTGGTTTTACTTAAGTGCTGGGCTAACGTTAGCTAGGACGCACAATAAATAATCGTCATCTGTCTTACTGGCGTTTTCATTCTTGAAAACTCTGTGCTCGCTGCTTTGATGTCAAGAATATGATATCACGCTGATAACGCGCGCACCATTGGTTACCCGGATGCACCGGGTGCGAAGCGTTATATGGACGAAAGGTACGCGAGATAGACCGAGATCATCCTTTGACAACAAGATAATAGATTTAGAATAGCGCTTGGTCGCCTCGCGCACGTTAAACGTAAGCGCCTATGCAGGACGTTACGGTGCGCGCCTTTTCGAGACCTTTAGTTCACCGTACGCGAACGCAAACGTAAGGAGGACGTCATAATACAGGGTGACTTCTGGTGCCCCGTGCCAAACGTATCGAAGCCAAGACAATCCATTAGCAACTATCCTGTTGTTGCAATGTGGACGCGTCTCATTGGGTCTACGGGGGCCGGAATCGCCGAACGAACTCGGAAATCGGATGCGATATGCGCTCATAATCAACGTTTAAGGCGAGTTTAGAGAAAGCGACAGCTCATTTCTATAGTTATTGCCGATCAACGCGAGTGAGAGCGTAACCGTCATGAGAATTCACGCTGCAGTGGGAGCCATGGGTGCCGCCATGTTTGACAACGCTATTTCTTTGCAGCCGTAAACATTACGAACGTTAAACTCGCGAGATAACGTACGTTATCATAGCGCACGTAAACCACAATGTCCCAATAACGCTCGGACCATGCGCAGTGATGACAACGTTATTTCTTAACGTACGTAACGCGTTTACGTTTGGCTGCAAACGCTAAAGTAAAGCTGTCCATTCAAGTCCCGAAGGGTGCGAACTTTTTCAGAGTGTAGAACTCAAAGGAAAGCCCTTGTCTTCTGCTACGGCGGCCATGCATCTAAGAAGCGTTCAGCCGTACCACGGACTCTGCCTAATCAAAAGCCTGTGCTCTAATTGAACATCGCGATGCAATCAGACCGGTGGATTACTCCGTGAACTACGCAGCGAGAGAGAAGAGAAAAAAAATAATTGTAGGCAGGGTTAATTGGAAGATAGGACGGAAGGCGTCGCTGCTCTATTTTGTTAGCGAATCGATTCGGGAATCCGAGGCGTAAGTAACTCCGTACAACGCACGCCATCGCAACCTAAGTGTAAACACACGAGGCCTTACGCATGATTAAAAAGGGCTGCAAATGGGAGGCAAGAATCGGAAGAAGAAACTCGAGACACGAAACAGGAACCGGCAGGGGCTGAGCCTCGGCCAAGTGCGAGAGAGAAAAAGAAAAAAAAGAAGCATATGACGTTCACTCAGTTCATGCATATTTGCACTGCAAAAAAAAAAAAAAGAAAGAAACATGAGAACGTTACAAAAACTTGTCGCGTAACGACGCCATCCTGCCGTGGCTCTACAAGTGCAAAACAAACGGACAGGTTCCGTGGGAAGTGCACAGTATGGAAATTCCTCGCTCGCGGACCACCTGCGGCTCGCCCACGGAGATTAGCATTCGTTAGGAAGAGCTCCTGTCTGGACGGGAGTTGGGCCGCAGGCACAAGGGGCAAGCGCACCTGCTATTTGCAGCGTCTTTGGTATGTATAAGGTTCTGCTGGTTTTCTTCCTTCCAGTTTTGTTTTCGCGCGTTACTTTGCTCTAGGACGGCAGTTTCGAAGACGGATTGCGTCAGTGTTTGCTTAGAGTGCAAAGTATGCACTGTGTGTTCGGTATAGCTTGAAAACGACGCCTTCAAGAGTGAATCGTTTCTTGCGCCAGTTGGTGATAAACGAAGGCCCTATAACAGCGATGGTGAGAATAGCAACATTTAAGCTGCATTCACCGTGTTGCCGCAATTGTTGCATCAGGGCGCTGTCGCACTAGGTCTCGGATAATGATGATCACACTGTTGTCAAGACAAATGAATACAACGTTTACAACACAGTAAAAAAATGCCCTAGGAACCACCGATATTGATTGTCAAAGGCATGGTCATCTTCGTAGTGCGCTGGAATTTCATTGAGTTAGTGCTTCACCGATAATGATTGTCAAAGGCATAGTTATCATCGTAATCCGTAGGAATTTCATTGAGTTGCGGCTTCCCCACGCAATCCCTTACGGTTAGACTCACAAACTTTAGATTTGCAACGCGTTTATCCTAGTAATAAGTTCACAGGTGGCGATACACGCCTTCAAAGACGCCTAACGCAGAACTATGTGCTCACCCAGGACGTTGTTGGGGCCTTAAATAAAGTCATCGAGTAACAAAACGTTTCATTTCATCAACACAGTTATAATTTCTTGCTCACATAGCCGGCTCTCAAGAAACAAAACACTTAATTTATAAACAGCCGCATGAACCAAACGAATAATTTTATAAATCCATCACTACATCTATGCGAACACGTACACTGATCCGCTTCCTTCCTGTTTCGTTAATTTTTCTTTCTCTTAAGCACTCGAAAAAACGCGGTTTAATCCCAATAATATGATTGCCTAGAAAGTAGAGGGGACAGGTACCATTGACAAGAAGTCCGTTCGGCGTTTCCTGCTTATATGAGCGATTTGAAAACTATCATGCGTCCTAGTTACACCAAACACCGAAATGAATCAAAATAAATAGGACTGTCCGTTATCTTTTTCAACGTATTTCTCTTTCTATCACTCTTTCTTGCTGTCTTTGTTGCTTGCTCTCGCATTCGCCTCAAGCTCACTGGAAGCGCTCGGCTTTTTCTCACCTGTAGACATTGCTTACTGGGGCATAAGGCTTAGGCTTACTCGTATACTTATAGTCGCAGCTTGCGTCGGCAATGGTACCTTTGTTTCCTTTATTTCTCTCTGTGCTTTTTTTATTTTTTAGCTAACTCTCGCAATGGACGTCGGGCCTCTCAGGAAAGCCGACCGCTTCCAAAGCGTGAGCGCGACGCCACCGATGCGCGAACCACTCTTCCTTCCTTTCCCTCGCTCGCCCACAACGCCCTCGCTGCTACTGCAATCGCGGTGAGGCCGCCGCTGCCGCCACCATCAGGTCTCGATCGCCTAAGCGGCTCAATTTGAGTGCGCTCTTACTACTGTGCTTTTTCTTTGCTTTTATTTTCTTCTTCTTTTACCTTCGCGTCCAGCAGTGGCGATGAGGTGACACGAGGGGGTGCGGGTAGCTGCTTTAGGGGTGGCGAGTGGGAGGGGGCAAAAAGGAAACATGGCGCTGAAGCCAAAAGGCGGTTGGCGTGCTTCAGGTCCATTTCCTCCCTCGGCGTCGGCGTTGTTGAGACGGTAGCGCGACTCAAGGATTGGGGAGATGTGGACGGAGGGAGTAAGGAGGAGGGGGGGCGGGGGGAGGCTGCCGTCGCCTTCACGCGTATCCTCGGCTCGGCTTGGCTTGGCTGGAACCGCGAAAGTGTGCGCGACCTGCCGAGAACGCAAACACGGCACGCCGCCGCCCCTGCGGGTTGACAAGGGCGTCGCACCGTGGACGGTTTAGGCGAGGCAGGGACAAAAGGGGCGCCGAAGAAAGACAGCAGTAAATGAATCTGCAGGGACGACAAGGTGTGGCCCTGGCAGCCCTCCGCGGAAAGAAATCTCATCTGGCGAGACGATAGGGCTCGATCGCAATCGCTCGCGCGTACGCCCCCTCGACTCAGTTTTTCTTTCGACAACAGCGTGGTTGTTCACTGGAGCGGAACTGTCCTTCTTAAGTGCCACTTCTTTTTATCCAATGACGCCGCTGTAAACGACAACTTCTCGCTTTCTTTTGCTGAAATATCGTCACCGGCGCGTTAAAAAAACGCGAACGGGATCGGAAGCCAACGCCACAGCTATCACGATGAGACGTAACACTCGCGTGCATCGTGCTTATTGCCAGATTCACTCGCTTTCAGTATTCTCGCCGCCGCGACTCGACAAAATACGCGCCATAAGTCTAGGCAAGAAGGAAAGGATAGGTGCGCGGTGAAGGAAGAAAGAAGAAAATAAGAGGTCTCGGCTAAGATATGCGTAGGCCGTCCACTACAGCTACTCATCTAGCAAAACAAACATAGTTCACTTGACGTGCTTGAGCGAGATAATTACGGCGATATATATATATATATATATATATATATATATATATATATATATATATATATATATATATATATATATATATATATACATATCGTTCACCCCGATTTCACATACGCGCAGCCACGCGACAGAGCTCGCGAATCTTAATAAATGTCGCCGACCTTCTTCTAGGAAAACGCTCCCGTAAATGGCTGCTTCGTGCTTTCCTTAGCTCCTCTCGTGCCAGCTCCCTAAAAAAAAGAAATTACTTCGCCGCAGGAGTGACTTTCATCAAGCGATGACTCATTGCATAAATGTCAGTGCTATGGGGACCTAGCTAGCTGCTAATACGTTTTCCTGTTCTCATCCTGCGCACAATCTATCTCCCTTTTTCCTCTTTGTGGATTACCAAGAAGCCCAATCACTTGCTTGTCGTTCCAGTGACATTTCGTTGGAATGACCTTTACTCGGACGTATAGGAGTGAGGGATTATGAAGCAGATAAATGAAACACGCGTCTGAGGAGTAGTTTCGTTTTTTTAAAGAGAGATAAATATTTGCCTGTTCGACGGTACTTTGTAGAAGTGGCCTCAATAACGCAGCATCATTCGGAAGCGGACTTACTTCCCCTAATGTACCTCGCCTCAGAGATTAAGTGGCGTTAGCATTCAAAATACCGCGCATATTCTCCTCCTGTATACTTAGGTATGCTCAGTTGAAACGAATCGAATTGGCCGTAATACAACCACCGCTTGCAAGCAAGCCATGCAGGGCACTCAAAACAGCATTCGCAAAAAGCTTGCTCTACCACCTCCTAACTTTTTCTTCGCGCCGCTGAACACGTTTTTCATGCACTATCTAAAGCAGCGAACTTGGAACCTCTGTAAGGACTCTCGCTCATTCATTTGGGGAACTAAGTCAGCAGCTAATCGAACCGTAAATGAACTACGATGCAACATAGTGAGAAACAGTATGCGTCACTTTGTTGAGTACTCGGATACGTCTTTACCGCGGCCAATAGAGCGACTGAATAACTGCAGCACGTGATAGCAGTGGTGGGGACGTTCGAGATAATTCTAATTGGGCGCTTGACAAGTGGCTATGCAACGAAACGTGCGCAGACTAGAAGAGTATAGAAAATTATGCATTCGTGTGCATAATTTTTGGGCATCAAATTAGATTCTAACCTAAAGTTTTCTCAACACATTGCCTTCATTAAGCAACAGTGTACCTTCGGTATTAGAGCATTAATCAGATCAAGAGCATATTTCTCCAAATACGTATTATTAGCATTATACTTTGCTTTCATTCACAATCACATTAATTATGGCATTCTTTCCTGGGAAAACACATACTACTGTCATATCTCGTCTATTCAGCACTCGCAAAACCAAACAATACGCATTATCAGTAACAATGACTTTTTCACGAGTGCTACTCTATTACTTCGTGAAAATAACATACTTGTTGTAATTAACTTATTCAACTATCATCTAATAATTATGTTTTTAAATTACTTGCTAAACAGCTTTCATACGACTTCATTGATTCCAGGTACCTCATCAATAATAACAACACCAGGTTTGCACGTAACTCCGATTTTGTACTGCCTATGGTTTGTTCTAACTATGGAAGAATGACATCATCACTCGCTGCTATAAAAGTGTGGAATGGTTTACCCAACACCATTAAATATTCATCCTTTCATGCATTCAGCCATGCCGGCCTTTAAGCTTTTTTACATGTATACCTAAGTTTACATAATTCATTACACTACATTTGCCATTTGTATGTATCGACAGCTTATTTATGCCTTATAGGCTTGTATACTGACAATTATATTCGTTTATTTAATGTTGCTACGTTGTATTTTTCGTGATTGGGTTTGTTTCTTTTACTTAGCTTGCTCATCTTTAATACGTCTCTCCAATGCTATTATTAACCGAGGGTCCCTTCGCAGTCTTTGACTTTGGGACCCTCGTCTGTATATTTCCTCTTACCCATTAATTGTATTTAAAGAATAATAAACTGAAACAGAAACTGAAACTGAGGCCTTTTACAGGAGGGAAAATCCTGTAACCGCCGCTTCGTGTGTCTTCGATTTGCAAAGACACAAAAGCATTGCTGTGTTTCTTAAGATGCACCAGCCTATATGCCCATTTGTAACAAATTGAACGGCGAATGCTTCGTTGTGTTGGTCTGTACATAATGTAAATTTCTTTCCTCTGCTTTCAGTGCCCTTTCTTTCTTTCAGAGTACCGATCCTCTTATTCGAGCACAGACTGGTTAACCTCCAAGCCTTTCCTTTATGACTACTAACTCTTTCTCTCTCCGCGGCGGCAGTCGTCATACCAGCGAAAGCTACAACAATTAAATTTAAGACGACCCACGCGACAACATCGACGGCAGCAGAGCTCGCAGCGCTCTTTACTGCCCTTCTTCACATTGGTGATGAACCGCCACACAAATGGACAATATTCTGCGATTCGAAGGCGGCACTGCAGTCTCTACTGTCACCTTTACGACGCGGACCGCACGAACAGCTAATATTCCATATTACCGAGACGTTACACCATATAAGTGATGCAGGCCATGAAATAACCTTCCAGTGGCTTCCAAGTCACTGCGGGATTATCGGCAATGAACGGGCGGATCACGCTGCCCGCTCAGCCCATACTGAGGAGCGTCACGTCCCAATTCCTGTTTCTAGAACTGACGCGGCACGGAAGCTCCGCCTACTTGCTCGGCAGTGCACCGCGTCGCAATGGAATGAGCCACATTTAAGAAATACGCGACTGTACTCACTTGATCCAACATTAAGTCTTCGAGCGCCATCACAGCTTCGCCGTAGAGACGCCACACTGTTATATCGACTTTGGTTGGGCGTTGCCTTTACTAAAGCCTATGCCTTCCGCATAGGGATGACCGACACACCAACCTGTGACCACTGCGGCCATGAAGAATCAATTGGCCATATTTTGTGCGGCTGCCCGCAGTACAGTCCACAGAGGGCATGCCTTAGCCACGAACTTGACCAACTGGACGACCAACCGCTATCCGAAAAAAGAATTCTACAACATCGAAAGGACCTACCTTCACAGAAGAAGGCCGTGCAAGCGCTTTTGCGCTTCTTGCGATCTACCGGCCTGTGTGAACGACTTTAACTGGAACGCCTTTTGTGTGTGTGTCTCCATGTGTGCGCGTTCCCTTTTTATTTTTTATTATTTTTTTTTACTTCCTTTTTTTTAATTTTTTTGTTTTTCTCTCTATCATCTTTCCAACCCCTATCCCCCATCCCCAGTGTAGGGTAGCAAACCGGAGACTCATATCTGGTTAACCTCCCTGCCTTTCCTCTTCATTCTCTCTCTCTCTCTCTATTCTACCCTAACTTTGGTTGTTGGTGATTCTATTGATCTTCACTTCTTTTGTAACACACGGTTTTCACACACTGAGTGAACCCATTGCCCTTCGCTAGTGGTTAAAGTTATTGTTATGCGTATCTTTGTTATGCACGATTTTGTTTACCCAGACATTGCGCTCAACTTCCATCCGATAATAGTCATTCAATTCGGGTTTTTTGTTTGTATTTCTTTGTGTTAGTCGAACGGTGCATTTACCTCGATTTTCGTCGCGTCTCGAGTGGGGTTTCAAGCGTGGTTTTGACCTTTTCCGAATAAATGCGAGGATAGGGGCTGTCACCGCGGATTCGAAACAAATTTAAAGAGGCAAAAAAACGCGACTTCAGACGGGCTGCAAAATGAAGAAGTGGACAGGACGAGCGGTACAGCTGGTCCTGTCCACTTCTTCGTCTTACGTCCCGTCTGAAGTCGCCGTTCTTTTCCTCTTTAAACATGTCGGACCAACTGGCCCAAAGTTCCACAAACAAAGTTATTCACGCGGCGGACGGGCTTCGCAAGGAGCAAGTGATCGGTAGCCCGAAGTTCAAGATTTCTCCTTAGCCGTCCGATTTGTAGAGATTCATCGTGTGAGACGACCGCCCAGCTAAAAGCCCGTCAGACGTACGCATGATCGTCTTAGAAAAAGGGCACCGTCTATTTAGCGACGTGCATTCTTGCGTGATGTCTTACATTAGAACGCAAGAACGTCTTTTCCCGATGCGTAGAACGCTTTTATTTAAGAGTGCTCCGGAAATGCGGAATGTTATCTTTGGGCACTTTGGCACTCAGCCCTTCGCATTAGTACCAAAGAAACAAAACCTGCGTATGCCTCTTGTACAGTGTGCTTCTCCTGCATGTGACAATTTTAACGACAGAGCACGCTTTACAGGAGAAACGTAAATGGCGTCCAATTATTGCATTGAAGGTCTGCGTCGGTTCCCGCCGTTTCATTGAACCACTTCTGGAATTTTCGATTTACACGTTTTGCACATAGCTCGATTATGTATTCGTCAACATATCAGTGTAAGGTGTAATTTATCTCTATGGCATGCCCGCAAAGTTCTAGAGGCACGTCTAGCACTTTCTAAGCAAATGAATAAAATACAATATACCTTTGAAAAAAAGTGAACAAATATTTCCTAGAATAGTGCAAGAAATATTTATCTGTAAGGTCATGAACTCTGACTAAACTTGCTCTCAAACTTTCTGGGCGCAACGCTGTTACTTGACACTAAGGTTGAACTATGTTCAACTAAGATTGACTTCGATACCACAATAGCTTGATGAAGTGAATTGAATGAAACATCGGTTGCGAAACGCTAACCCATGACACCTTGTCAGGGTCGCCTTCTGTTATCTTTTTTGACAAGAGTGGTTAAGCCGATTAGGCTTCTTAAGTGAAGTTCGGTTAAATTACAATGAAAGTGACCATAATATCAGCGCTTAATTAACGACCATAGATCTAGAGCTCTGGTTACAACGTCCTTGCCGAATATCGCTACGAGTCACCAAGATTCTCGAAGGAGGACGAGACGCGCGCAACGTTTAAATAATTTTTCATGCATACTGCATTTCTGGAGGTCAGCGCCAGATTAGAAACGCCGAAGTGGCAGTGTTTCTTTAGGAAAAAATATTTAGGAAAGAAGACGTGACTCGGCAAGAGTTGCAGATTTGAAAAAGGAATGATTGAATTGCAACTCAGGTCATTTATCATGAACGTCGGAGTGCACACTTAAAATATAAGAAAGAAGAGAGGAAAGCTCACATGGGAGTTAAACACGAGCAAACAGCCTGAATATGTTAAGCGTTACAATCGCCAACACAGTGCAAAATCATGTTTCTAAGAATCATGTCTAATAAAATAAAACGCAATAACTCAATGCCTTGACCAATAGTGGTGCCAGAGGGTAGCCAGATGCATATACACTCTATGTTAACCAGGTGTTAAAAATGCCTACTTGCAGGCTGCGATACTAAACCATGCTCCTGGTGTGGAGAAACTGCGCTTAGACTTCGCGTTTTCACTTGTATCTAACGTTGCGGGCAAGAAGCAATAAATACTCGACGTTTCTAAACGCAAACAAAAAACTCGTGGGTTAAAATGCAACCAAAAGTGAAGTCGATAGCAGGCTGCTCGCATGTTTGCTCACGACGAAAGCTGAAACAGAGTGTCGTTCTTGCTGGCGCAAACACCACCAGTTTATGCGGGCGATTAAAGCCGACACAAACTTAGCGAATGGCCCGAAGAGAGAGAGAGAGAGAGAGAGAGAGAGAAAATAAAGACGGTAAGAAATGGTTGGGTAATACGTTACATTTCTCTCTGTGCACACAGACACAAATAACAGTGATGAGGTCCAGACGGGGCTGTGGGCTCAAGGCCAAAGCGCGACTGCTTAGGGGGGATGAGTGGGGGGGTGGGCGGTAAGGCTGGAGCCGGGGCATTAAAAAGAAAAACTCCCCCCCTCCCCCCCGGAAAACGGAAGTAGTTATAAACCGGAAGAACCAAGAGCGCCTTCCGGGCGAGCTGTCCGAGTTTTCGCAGCGGGGTGGCAAGAAGCCACACGGGCGGGGAGCGTCGTTGCCTCAGCCGCTGTGCGCGTCGCCGGAAACGCGAGCGGCCGGGCCGTTTCGGCCGTTGCTAAATCCAGTGCGGCCCGTGCGCAAACGGGTGCGCTTCGCTTCTCTGAAACTGCGGACAGCGTTGCACGCGGCGCGATGTGTTACGCGTTTCTTTCTTTTTTCTTTCTTTCTTTAAGATGTCTTTTCGTGAGGTGTGTCACGCGTTTCCTTTTTTTTTTTTTTTTTTGCTTTCTTGAAAAACCTCTTCTCGTGCGAGCCGGAGGAGATTACTCTTTTCCAGAGAGAAAACGCTTTCGGCAGGTAGCGGAGGTTCCGGTGCGAACCCAGATGAAATGACGGCTTTTTTTCTGTAGCAGCTAACTCGAAAGAGAAGTAAGCTCCCCTCCCCGCCTTCCTACCCCACTCCCTAAAGAAAAGGAAACCCCCTTGCGCTTATTTAGAGATATTTTCTTCTTCTTTGGACCAAGCGCGCGAGGGACTGGATAGTGGAAGCAATCTGCGTGATCTAGCTATACCACTTTCAGCTGTATACGCCGGTTTCGTGTGGTAATTGCGAGTCGCGCGGTGTAGGTCGTCGTCTTTTGTTCTCGAGAAACGCACTGCGCTGCAATCGTCGAAGCCCCTTCGCGAAGATTAATCTGTCACGTCCTACCTTTTTGTCGTTTCCAGCTTGGCGCTTGCATGCAGATGCACTTATCTTCTTTTTTTTTTGTGTGTGTGTGGGTGTGTGTTAACTTCAATAGCATTTACTCCTGCGTCATTACTAGTACCGAGGTCGACCTGGTGGCTCAGATCGTATGCGGAGTTCGGCTGTCGTGCACTGGTATGGCAAGTTGTGGGCTCCATTGGCGTCTTCGACGGTGCCACTATAAATACGCGATGCGTAGAATGCAGCAGCGCCTTTCTGCTTAGGCTTGCGCGTCCGCTACTGATTCTCAGGTAGTGAAAAAGAAGGAAAAAAGAAACCGTATACCTCCACTACTGCGTACCTCAGAACGAACGTGTATAGCTTCGGGGTGCATAACGCCATCAATCCCTATTTGAGTGCCTAAGCACACGGTATGCGCGGCCTGTACTGCCGCGATGCGGGAAACTCTAGGGATGTTTTGATTGACGCCTCGGCGGCCGCGCATGCGCATGTCGTCTATGCCTTAACTTCGCCAAGTGTGGTAGTGGATCGCACATCGCGCTATTCTAAACAGCTGGGTCCCTCGGGCCCACGCATCGTGGACGCGGACCGCGCATTGCATTACGCTGATACAGTGTGATATACTCGAAAGAGTTTATCCGTGATATATTGTTCGTCGTGTTCCACACTTCCGTGCTGTTATTCTTTCTCGCTGCTTACGTGCCAGGGAACGGTTTATGGAAATATTGATAGCGTTAACGGGACGTCACTGACGCAGCTTCTCGCCGTGCTAGTACCCGAACATGACGACCACGCCGATGTCATTGCACCATGCTGTTTTGCCTTTTTAACGGTGACCGCTCTCTTTTTTTTTCGCGCGGATTGTCACTGTCACTAATTTCTCGCTCGGCGCAAGACTCGATTGTCGTGCTGTCGCGTTTCTTTGTTTGGGCAGCTTTCCGGCGAGTTAGTACCCCAAGTTGGCAGGAATGACGACGTCAATGCGAGCCATTTATATAGCGCGAACATTCTATTCAAATTAATTTCCACACCGACACTTTCCGGTTTCGTGATTTGCGCAGCCAGCGTTTTGGCTACACCGTCAGGTGACATTGTCGCCTGAGTTCCGAGTCGTGGAGTGTGATAGCGGTACGGAAGAAGACCAAAATCACTTAGGCACGTTAGGTTCGCCTGGATAAGCCTGCATTGCGATCACTGAAATCGTCTTTGCAACATGTACAGGTGGCGCTGCTATAAGTCAGTGAGAATCGTCGGTATGATGAAAGAAGTACGCGCCGAACTAGATGAAGGCGTCGAGCAGAAGATGACCCGGACAACAGTAAATTGGGAAAGCTGATGCTGGTTCAAGTGTGGAGGGTTTCGATCAAACACCTGCACAGGACAAAGGAAAGACACTGAACATCAGTGTTTTGTCTAATCGGTCTGTGTCTTTTTTGTCCTGTGCAGGCTCGCGCGTTATACTTTGCAACATTAATAATGTCATCTAGTTGCGCCGAACAAGGACTCCGAAGGGAGGTCACGAGATAGTCTAACAAGAGCATTCAGGATTCCTACTCTCGTGGCGTGTGAACGTTCTTGTTATTGTTTTTACTGCCCTCTACCTAGCTCTCTGCTTTGGCAAGCTGTTTAATAGTGATTGTAATACGCTTGCCATTCACTACTGCGTTATAAAAGACGGGACTGGCAAGTAGAAGGTTAGGCAGCGGACAAGGGAATATGAGGAGAAACGCTGTATTTAGAAATAAGTGCCACTGATTATGTATTTATGTTTTTTAGTGCATTACCGAGTGCTTTGCTATTATGAGTTCCAATTATATTGTGATATTGTTTACTCCAAGATAAGCACTCTAAAGAAGACCTGCTTTGGTCAATCTTTCGTAGGGGAAAGTGCCTTTATTTGGAAACAAAGAACGAGGCATTAATGATGACCGTGTGGATTATCTTTATAAGCTACACGCGAGGAAGATTTCGAGATAAATAATCAGAGAAATTGCTGTTTCATTGAAAAATCGCTTCCGTGACAGTATACAGGGATGTTCAGTGTGATTCCACTGCCCCCCCCCCGCTTTCCTTATTTTTTTTTTTTTTTTGAAGAAGTCCCAGGCAAATTCTTCGAAAAATGCAGATCTCCCGCGGCATGCCTTGCATTTTTTCCCTGAAAAAGACCGCAGCCGTTTGATATTCATGCCGATTACGCGAAAACTGAGGAGAAATAAAAGAGAGAGGGGGAGGTGGAGACTGAGGCACGTCTCGAGCAAGTATCAGTTCCCCATTGTATCGCGTATAAAGTAAGAGAGCAGCCAAAACAAAACACAACCAAAGGAGAGAACGTGCACCTGTGACCGATAAAATCTCCAAATGCAGCCGTGCACATCGGAGTGCTGCTCCGCTTTCTGAGCACACTGTATCGCGAGCGGCGGGAATCCGTGCTTACGCCTGCCGAGCACGTTCCGAGATGGAACTGCTTTGCATACGAGCCGCGTCGCGTGCCCGACGCTGTAAGCCAGCGGGCAGAAGTGCTGAGCGCAGGCAGCTCGCCGCGCTGTGGCGTGCGTGGTGCCCACGTGACCGGCTTGCCCATAAGATGGAGTCCCGTTTCCGCTGTCGTCAGTCCGCCTTCGGTTTGAAACAGTCGGCCGCTGTGTGACTGTGCAGAATGACTTCGCTTGCTGTTATAAATATTAACGCGTATACCACTGGCCGTCTCTATTTTTCTTTTTTGTAAGGATTCTTTTGGCCCAGTTCTGTTTTCTTGTAAGCTGTCCCGCCCGGTGGTCTATCCTGACGATAGAAGTGGCACGGCTTCGTTAATGACGTGGGGTAAGAAGAATGGAGAAATCAGAACTGTTACGAAATATGTCTCCGCTGCCAAAGTTGATTTGATAAGAATGCCTGAGAAAGAAAGAAAGAAAGAAAGAAAGAAAGAAAGAAAGAAAGAACATTGCGGAGCAGCTGTACCAAAGAAAGGCGCTTTGGGAGCGGCAGATAGGTCTGCACAAATGTTCCCCGCGACATTTGTGCAGTGTTTGCAACAACGCATCGCGAACTGCGTACAGTGAACGAAGATGTCTACAAAATGAAGGCGCATTTGACGACGGCGACCGCTGCCACGTCACGTTTCGCAACGTTAGGCTAACTGTCCATAGTCATCCACAGTGCGCACCCATATCGTCCTCGGCAGAATCGAATTTCCTATCATGAAAATTATGGGCTACGCATGAATTTGTCGTCCCTTCGTCCTTCTGTATTAAGACCTATTTGGGACGTTATTTGCTCACCCTTCCTGTGCTCATTGTGCAAGTCTTTAAATGATTTCGTACATTTATGATTGATACCTTCGTTTCTATTTCGTGCGCTTGTTTTATTTGCCTGAAAACTTGCCCGAATCAAGTGTCTTGTCGCGCCACTACGTTGAGCATCGGTTCAGTGCTTTGAAATTGAGTGATCGAGAAAGTGCGTGTATGTTTGTGTGAGTGCATGCGTGTGTTTGCGCATTTCTCATGCGCAAGCTTGCAATGTGCTGCGTGTGCCGCTGCTCTGGATGCGTTCAATTAAGCGCCAGCGTGCCAGTTGAAGATGCGAATGACATCTGCGGCCATGCGCTCGTTAGGCCAGTCCAAAAATGAACGATTTAAGTCGCGAGAACATGTCTCCCTTGGGAGTACCACCTAAGTGCTATTGTAGGCAACCACTCTATATGCCTCCGATAGCGTAAATCTTCTATGCATATATTGGCAGCTAGCTAAAGAAACCGTGCACCAAAAACAAGCGTCGTAATGAATTAATTGTGCGCTTTTTGTGTTTCATTTAAGAAACGTAATCGAATTAAACGGGACATATAAGGCGGTATTTCGCTCTGAAGTTCTATTGCTTCACTTTGGTGAGAATTATTTCTTCTTATTCTTTTTTTTCACGCTGATCATCCGTTATGTGAAATGGTGTCTGATGACACCACGCACTGTTCTTGGGTCGTTCAAAACACTCCGTTGACGCCAAATATCTCGACGTTTTTATCGCGACTCGATTGCGAGCTGCTCCGCTGCTCGTTGACGCCGAACTTGGAAAGTGTCGTCTTTCTGTGTAAACCGCTACGGGCGCTGCGATTCGCGTTTCAGCTCAGGCTACGACGGAGAGTTATAACTCAACGAGCCAGTGGGCGCCAGCGGGGCCAGCAGGCCAGCATAGACACCAGTGCGCATGCGCAGTACAATATGCGCAGTGGCATCTACGCTGGCCCGCTCACTCGCTGAGCTATAGCTCTTAAACAGCGATAACGTGCGGCTCTGTGCGAGCATGGGTTCAAACATGTGTCTCGCTTTTG